>NC_057795.1:614358554-614658554 GCF_018294505.1 Triticum aestivum | reverse complement strand
AGTTATAATCTAGGGCGATATGGCACTAGCTCCAGTTCATCGATATAATGTAGGCATGTATTCCGTAAATAGTCATACGTACTTTATTAAAAGAACTTGCATGACATCTTTTGTCCTACCCTCCCATGGCAGCGGGGTCCATATTGGAAACTAAGGGATATTAAGGCCTCCTTTTAATAGAGAACCGGAACAAAGCATTAACACATAGTGAATACATGAACTCCTCAAACTACGGTCATCATCGAGAGTGGGCCCGGTTGTTGTCACTCCGGGGTTGTCGGATCATAACCGTAGTAGGTGACTATAACTTGTAAGATCGGATCTAAAACATGGATATAATGATGAATTCATAAACGGTTTAGATATGAGTTCATGGCACCTGGGCCCAAAGTGACAAGCATTAAGCATAGCAAAGTCATAGCAACATCAATCTAAGAACACAGTGGATACTAGGGATCAGGCCCTAACAAAACTAACTCAATTACATGATGAATCTCATCCAACTCCCCACCGACCAGCGAGCCTACGAAGGAATTACTCACTCCCGGTGGGGAGCATCATGGAATTGGCGATGCAGATGGGTTGGTGATGACGAACAATGAAGATCCCCCTCTCCGGAGCCCCAAACGGACTCCAGATCTGCCCTTCCGAGGAAGAATAGGGCTTGGCGGCGGCTCCGTCTCGTGGATCGCGATAATTCTTTCTCCCTGATTTTTTTCTGGAAATATGTGATTTTATAGTATCAGGGGGGTCGTCTGCAGGGAGATGGGTACAACCCACCTGGGCGCGCCAGGAGAGGGGGCGCGTCCTGGTGGGTTGTGCCCACCCAGGTGCCCCTCTCGGACAGTTCTTGGCTCCAGAAATTCTTATTATTGATATAAAAAATCCTCACAAAGTTTCGTTCCATTCCGAGAACTTTTATTTCTGCACAAAAACAACAACATGGTAGTTCTTCTGAAAACAGCATCAGTCCGAGGTTAGTTTCATTCAAACCATGCAAATTAGTGTCCAAAACAAGAGGAAAAGCATGAAAAAAAGTAGATACATTGGAGACGTATCAACTCCCTCAAGCTTAAACCTTTGCTTGTGCTCAAGCAATTCAGTTGATAAACTGAAGTGAGAAAGAAAAAAAATTATGAACTCTTTTGCTCTTGTTTGCATAAATAAGCTTAAACAACACCCAGGTTTTCAGCCAATATTATAACTAACCATGTCAACAATAACATTTAAATATTATAATGACTCATATCAATGACATAATCAGCTAGCAAGCAATAATAAAATATCTCAAACAGCAACACGTTGTCAAAACAACCATGATATAATATGACAATAGTGGTATCTCGCTAGCCCTTTCTGAGACCGCAAAACTTAAATGCAGAGCACCTCCAAAGCTCAAGCGGCGACTACACATTGTAATTCATGGTGGAAAAGATCCAGTCATTATGAACCCAACATTAGCTACACATAATGCATAAATCATGACAGTTGTGCTCTACTCAGTTTCTGGTGCTTGTTTTAGAAGGTGGTGACACAACATAAAATTAAATAGATAGTCCCTTCGCAGAGGGAAGCAGTGATTCGCGGAGGTGCCAGAGCTCAACTTTTAAAATAGAGATAAGTGATATTTTGAGACATGCACCCTTCTTATTCACTTCACGACCATCAGTTATCAATATCTTCCATGCTAAGCACGCTAGTGGCGGTTCCCAAGCGATAAAAGTAAAGGTTTTGACTCCATTGGGAGTTTTTGTTTGCAGATTATTTCAGATATGAACTCTTTTTCATGTTTGCAGTTTGGGACTGGGCATCCCTATTACCACCCATTTTCTCGTGCGATGGCGAGTGAATAAACACTCAACCTGAGAATAACCCGCTTAGCATGCAAGATACCGACCACCTCCTGTCATTCCACGAATGATCCAGGCACACAAAAAGGATAATTTTTAGAAGTTTTTAGAGGTGGCACATGCAAATTTACTTAGGATGGAAGGGTAATACCGCATATAGGTAGGTATGGTGGACTCGTCTGGGATAAATTTGGGTTCAAGGTTTTTGATGTACAAGCAGAATTCCCACTTAGTACAGGAGAAGGCTAGCAATTTAGATTAAGAAGCAGCTAGCTAGAGAGCAACAATGATCATAACCATGCATAATGCATAAGTAACATTGGACACTAGCATGAGTAGGATATGAACATCATGAACATAAATATCATAGAGGCTATGTTGTTTTAATTCAACTACATGCATGAACATGTGCCAAGTCAAGCCACTCATACATTCAGAGGAGGATCTCATATCATCATACTACATCACAATCAATTTAACGCTATGTTGATATCCAAGATAAATCATTATCAACTCCCAGCTACTTATGCATGGCATGAGAAACTATAATCTCTAATTGTCATTACAAACATGTCTAATCATAATGGGCTGAATCATGGATACTAGGTTAAACATATTTACACAAATAGAACAAGTCGAGTTCATACCATTTTCTCCCTGCCACGGCTAGTTCATGGGATGTCATCATTATTGCCTTTCACTTGCACGACCGAACGATATGAAAATAATAATGGTGCAAGAATGTCGTGGACTAAGTTGGAATCTGCAAACATTTTATTCAAGAGGAGAAGACATGGTAAAATGTGCTCTTTATTAGTTCAACAATTATTCATATGAGAGCCACTCAACATTTTCATCATGGTCTTCTCCTCGGTACAACTCGAATAAAAAGAAAAGAAGTTCAGAGAAACACACTGAAATATTTTTGGGAGTTTTTGGTTTTCTTGAACAAGCAAAAAGGGAAAAGCAAAAACGAGAAAAACTATTTACACGAGAAAGCTCCCAACAAGCAAAAGAAGAACAAGGAAATCTTTTTGGATTTTCTTTTTAATACTACTAGTAAGCATGCGTAGAAAGTAAACTAGCTACAACTATTTTTTTGGTTTTTCTAAAGTTTTTCAAACACACAAGAAGAAAGCAAGAAAATAAATCTAAGCATGGATGATACAATGAAAAAGTGTGAACACCGACTAATGAAACATGTGGACATGAATGTAAGGTCGGTGGAAACATGTACTCCCCCAATCTTAGGCTTTTGGCCAAACTTGGTAGTAGATTAGTAGCCTGGAGGGTAGTAGGGATCCTGAGGAGCAGGCATCCACTCATCCCACTGCTGAGGCTCCTCCGCAGCAGCGTGAGCGTTCTAGTAGGTGATGATGTCCGCACGCATAATCTGGTATCCGCCCTTGGCAGCAGAATCAAACAAAGCAGGTGCAGGCAATGGAATAACATCACGCTCTATAGACCAGGTTGTAAGGAATGGCGATGTCAGGACGATCATGTGAAAGAAAGTGATGTTGTTCCATGGCTGCATGGTTTAGGTAATCCTTAGTCACAGGGTAATCATGAGGGCGTATCTCAACCTCGAAGTGAGCCGCCAAACGAGTATCATAAATCCCACCATGTATTTTACCCTGGGATTTATTAAGATGCAGGCGATGAGCCATGATAGCTCCCAAGCTATGCGTGTTGTCGCCCTCAAGTGCACGACGTAAAACAGCAAGGTCTAGTGAACTAAGTGCACCCACCTTCTCCCTAGCAAGCAAGCATTTAGTAATGAAAAGTGCCAAGTAACAAATAGCAGGAAAATGTAAGCCAGCGGCAGTGACCACTGACAATCCTCTCTCATCACCCACCGTCAAAGTGCGATAAAAGGCCTCAAACTAGGCCAGCCTAGGATCAGCCAAGCTCCCATCAGAAGGGATCATCCATATGTTACAAAATTTAGTAAGTGGTATCTGATGGTTTTCAGCATATAAATCAAAGCTCACTTCAGGAGGATTATTCCTAGGCAGGAAAGTAAAACTTTGAACAAAGATGTTTGTGAGGATTTGGTGCTGGTCACACTCATCTATGATGAAGTTAGTGAGGCCAGCATTAGCAATATATTGCATGAACTCCTCAAGAGTACCAGCCTCTTGTAGGAACGGGGTGTGCGGCCATTCGCACGGTCGTACTTCCGCCAACCTCAGAGGGTGGAGATCACTATCAGAAGACTCCCCAATAACACCCTTGGAGTTCTTCTTAGAGCCAAACTTCCTAAAGATATTCATGTCTGCATACAATTTTTCCTATGAACAAAAATCTGAATTTTTAGTTCACAAAAATTTCCCAACAAAACTTCACAAAATTGTTAGCAAGTACTCATAGGGATACATAGAGGCCATAGCAAGAATCCAAACTACTTAGAACACTAAGAATTCAACTTTCAAGCTCATCTACAGCAGCACCAAGAGTAGCTAATTATTCAAAGTATAAACCACTAAAACAAAAACTAATTGGACAAACGGTGGAGTCACATACCAAGCAACAATCCCCCGAAACAGATTCGAAAACGGAGCTTCGAGATAAGAGATCGAAATCCGTGGGTTTGAGCTCAAGAACACAGGAGAGAGAGCAATGGAGAAACTTTTCTGGAGGTAAGTGATGATGTGGACTAAAGAGATAAGTGAGAGGGCCCACGTGGGGACCACAACCCACCAGGGCGTGCCTGGTAGTCCTGGCGCGTCTAGGTGGGTTGTGCCCACCTCGTGCACCTCCCTCTGGTATAATTTGCACCAGAAATTCATAAATATTCAGAAAAAAGTCGTATCAGGTTTTCAGAGCATTCTGAGAACTTTAGTTTTGGGTCATTTTTTATTGCACGGGAAATTCAGAAAACAGACAAATCATGGCATTTTATTTTATTTAACTAATAAAAACAGAAAACCAAAAGGTAGGGACAGAAGGTAGTGCTTACTAAATTCATCAACTTCATACCGTTCAAAAATGATTCATTAATAAGGTTGATCAGGTCTTATTAACAACCACTTTCGATTAGCATGAAACCAAAGAACTTTCATAAATCACTAAGTTACCTCAATGGGGATATGAATTTCCCCAACAATAAGCATTTCATATTTCTTTTTGATAGTAGGTAGAGGTATTGAAAACTTCCAATAGTGATTGCCGGAGATTTTTCAAATAACATTAATACCATTCACTTGGAATTGTTTCTTTGGAAAGTGCACCATATGCTCATTACCATTAATATGAAAGGTGACCTTGCTTTATTGCAATCAAGAACAGACCCTGCAGTATTCAAGAAGGGTCTACCAAGGATAATCGACATGTTGTCGTCCTCAGGCATCTCAAGTATAACAAAGTTAGTCAAAATAGTAACATTAGCAACAACAACTGGCACATCCTCACAGATACCGATAGGTATGGCAGTTGATTTGTCAACAATTTGCAAAGTTATTTCAGTAGGTGTGAGTTTATTCAAGTAAAGTCTTTTGTATAAAGATAAAGGCATAACACTAACACCAGCTCCTAAATCACACAAAGCAGTTTTCACATAATTCCTTTTGATAGAGCAAGGTATAGTTGGTATACCCGGATCTCCAAGTTTTTTAGGTACTCCGTCTTTAAAAGTATAGTTAGCAAGCATTGTGGAGATTTCAACTTTCAGTATTTTTATCTTATTTGTTATGATATCTTTCATATACTTTGCATAAGGAGGCATTTTTAAGATGTCAGTCAAGCAAGTACACAAAAAGACTGGCCTCGGCATTTCGGCAAAGCGTTCAAAATCTTCATCATCTTTCTTTTTAGTTGACTTGGGTGGAAAAGGCATAGGTTTTTGAACCCATGGTTCTCTTCCTTTATCGTGTTTTCTAGCAACAAGTCTCTTTTATCATATCTTTTATTCTTAGGTTGTGGGTTGTCGGTGTCAAAACCGGCGGATCTCGGGTAGGGGGTCTCGAACTGTGCGTCTAGGCGGATGGTAACAGGAGACAAGGGACACAATGTTTTTACCCAGGTTCAGGCCCTCTCGATGGAGGTAAAACCCTACTCCTGCTTGATTAATATTGATGATATAGGTAGTACAAGAGTAGATCTACCACGAGATCAGAGAGGCTAAACCCTAGAAGCTAGCCTATGGTATGATTGTTGTTCGTCCTATGGACTAAAACCCTCTGGTTTATATAGACACTAGAGAGGGTTAGGGTTACACAGAGTCGGTTACAATGGGAGGAGATCTACATATCCGTATCGCCAAGCTTGCCTTCCACGCCAAGGAAAGTCCCATCCGGACACGGGACGAAGTCTTCAATCTTGTATCTTCATAGTCCGGGAGTCCAGCCAAAGGTCATAGTCCGGCCATCCGGACACCCCCTAATCCGGGACTCCCTCAGTAGCCCCTGAACCAGGCTTCAATGACGACGAGTCCGGCACGCAAATTGTCTTCGGCATTGCAAGGTGGGTTCCTCCTCCGAATACTTCATAGAAGATGTTGAACAAAAGGATAGTGTCCGGCTCTGCAAAATAAGTTCCACATACCACCGTAGAGAGAATTATATTTACACAAATCTAATCTGCTGATGTATTCCGTAGCGTGACATCAGGCCACGGCCAAGCCTTTATTCGAAACGTTTTACTATCCCACCTCAGCGTGTTTAGCGAAGCGGTTTCCTTGGCACGTCTTGTTAAAGCAGAGATCGTGTCCCCTTATTCCGGGATTCTCATCAATACGGGCGTGGGTAACCCAACCGTGCCATTGGTATGACTTCTTAATTGAAAGTGAGTCCCCAACGGTCACGGGGAGGGCTCTTGGTATTCAACCTCTTTATAAAGAGACCAAGGCCTGACTCCTTTCTTTCAATCCAATCAAATCCACCTCTCGCCTCGAGTTCCAACACCCAAAGCTCCAGATTCAGGCGCTTCGGACCTTCGATGATGCCAGGTATCTAACCGGCAAAATTTCGCATAGGCTGCCTGCTCAAGGGCAGGCTATTCCCACTCCCCAGCCCGATGAGAGCATGGTGTTCACATATCACTTCCTTTGGGGGCTAGGCTTCCCAATTGACCCCTTCGTGAGGGGGCTCATGTTTTATTACGGGCTGGAATTTCACGACTTAGCTCCGGAGTCCATCCTCCAAATCTCATCGTTCATTGTCGTGTGTGAGGGCCTTCCTCCATATTACCCCTCACTTCGGACTGTGGCTTCAGACCTTCAAGGTAGAACCGAAGATGATCGAGGGGCAGCACGCTGAGTGTGGAGGTGTTGTTATAAGCAAGATTGACGACGCTCCATGGCCCGAGGGCTTTTTTCAAGAGGAGTTCGGCTTATGGCAACGAGAGTGGTTTTACATCACAGCTCCCAGGGGCACCACATGGGTGGCGCCACCTGCTTTTTGCTCGGGTCCCCCACCACGGCTAGCGTCATGGGTCAATAAAGGGCTTAACTGGGGGCTGTCCAAGGATGCGCCCTTGTTGCAGGGCCGCATTCGAGATCTCCTAGAAAGAGATATCAATTTGGCTGTAGTGACGCAGGTTATGTTGATTCGCCGCATCCTGCCCTACAAATGTCGTCCCCTCCGTCTGTGGGAGTTTAATCCGGAAGGACCACGAGCTCTCCAACATTTTATGGGCACGATGCCCGTGGAGATGTACAAATTGTTCTTCGGATCACAAGCAATGTGTCCGGACTTGTCCGAGGACGCAGGTCTGAGCTGCAACCGCCCGGATACTCAAGTAAGTAGCCATGTACCTGGACACGCTATCAGTACATTTATCATAAAGCTGCCTTTAAAAGAGCTATCCTTTAAACATGAGTGGATAGAGAAAGCAAAGCTTATCAGGTGTCCGGCCCCCCTCCCTGAGACCACGCCAGATCCCGTGTTGACCAGGATGCTGGAGATTGCATCTTTGGAAGAAGGCGAAGAGGGGAACAAAGAAGACACCACCTCCGCGAAGGAGGCTGTCAGGAAAGGAGGAATCGAGAATTCCCCTATCCAGGGAAAGAAGAGGACCGCCTCTGAAGACCCGGAGGCGATGGCCTCAAAGCGGGGGAAGAAATCTTCGTCAAAGGGTCTGGCGCCGGAGGGTGCCCCGGCCGCATTGCGCCCCCAAGGGGATCAGCTCTCCAACGAGCCGTAAGTAAAGAGAGGGGTTTTAAAATGAGAGACATCCCTGTTTTATTTCTAAGGAAGATAACCGAAATTTTACCTTGTAGTTCAGATCTCAACCCTTCTCAGCAAAGCTCATCTTCGGGGGATCTTCGTCCGGAGATGATGGAGAGCGGAACGCCTCCCCCAGCTGTACCGTCTTGCGAGGCGAGCGACCCCGAGGTGTTGTCTCGGAGGGTTTCTCTGAATCCGGCCTTTGAAAAATGTCTTCGGATGAGTCCGGCACCGTCTGGTGCAAGGTCGGAGGAGCTGAAAGGTCTGCTTGGGTGAGCGTCTATCTCAGAAGAACACCGTGTGTTGATGAACACGGTGATTAGAAGGATTTCATCCGCGGAAAGCGGATTGTACGAGGCCGCCAGGAGTTTACTGACAGGTTTTGAGGTACGTGAAATGATGTACCTTATGACAGATCCGCATATATAAAATGCGCCCTGTATAGATAGTAGCCCCTGAGACTCTGTGCATTGTCAAAAAATGATGGCGCGTAGAGGATCATAAACCCAGGTATAATATGTCGCCTTTCCTATGTAGGTGGCTAAGAGTTCGGTGGCTAGCTGGACTGATGAATTGGCCGAGCTAAAGCGGCAACTTGACGTGGCAGATGCCGACATCGTGCTTGTCAACGAGCGGCTGGACGAGGCACAAGGTATGTAATGTCTCCGAAGACATCTGGTAAGAGAAGCTTGATGCTCGTACCTTATAACATGTGTGCTTAATGCAGATGGTTCCGCTGCCATGGAGAACCTTTGGGCGGAACTTGCCCGAACCAAGGAGCAAGCCAGGAAAAGCGATGCGGCTGCCTTGAAGGCGGCTGAAGAGCTAAAAGCCGAACAGGCTGCTCACTGCCAGAGCAAGAAGGAAATGGCCGAGATGGCTGTAAAATTGAAGAATGTTGCCGACCGCTGCAAGCTTCTTGAAAAAGAAGATAGGGTGGCACAGAAGGACCTAGAAAAGGTCACTACCGAGGCCAAGGATACTCGCTCTATAATGAGAGCTATGAAGGAGGAGCTACGTCAGGTCGGAGATATCACGGCTGGAAAGCCCTATATGCTGCGGATGAAGTTCGGGATCCTAAGTATGCTCCGTTAGACCGGAAGTGGAGTGCAGCGAACACTTATCTGGATTTGGCGGCGAGTGCCGCGGACGCGACAGAACACTTCCGGGGTCTAAATGACCACGAATTGGAAGAACTTTTTTGGTCGCAGTTCCACAATCTAGAGCGCCCACTTCCGGTATTCGATCGTTTGGCCGCATGGGCGGAGCTGAACAGGTTATCCGGACTCGCCATGAAGCATGTCGTGAGTCATCTGTGGCCGAAAGGACCCGAGCCGAAGAGTTATTTTAGCTTGGTGCAGCAGTTCCTTAGTGCGGTGCCGCATATTGATGCAATGAAGAGGTCAGCATGCATAGAGGGTGCACAGATGGCTCTTGCCCGTGTCAAGACATACTGGGCGGAGATGAAAGCCAGTGCTGTTGCATCCCAAGATTCGGACGAAAGCCGAGTGCCTGCCGAGCACTATTTTGAGGAAGGTCTGCAGGGCGCTCGTTTAATAGAGACGCAGTGCTCGAAGGATGTTATGTTCGAATAACGTGTATTATTGTAAAACAATGTTTTGATGGCATATAAGAGCTTTTTTATACTTGTGCTTTCAAGAATTAGAATACCTCATGTGCGGCCGTTAATGTATATGTGTATATAACCTGAAAGATGGCAGTCATTGGCTTCAGCCCCCACGCATATAATGCGGGGGTGTTCGCAGAAGGCGCATTTTCACACTTGATCCAACGTCTTGGTCCTATAAAGGAGGTGATAGCGCAGCGAACTAGGCAACCGGACTATAATGCTTTATCACTTTCACTTAGCCATAGGAGTTTGACAGTGGGGCTACTAAATAGCCCCTAGGGGCACCGCGCTCGCCCGAATTCGGGGCGCGTGTGTGCCTGACCGGGAAACGGCCCTTCGTTAATGCGGAGGAATCCTAAAGATTCCGGCAAGTCATCGAGTGGTTGACCAGTCTCTCGCTATATCATGATAGTCAGTTTTCGGCTTTCTCTACTGAGGTGCTCGCCTGGCCGAACTAGGGCACAATCGCAGTAGTTCTCCTGGTGCCGCCTTAGCCGATAGAGCGGAATGTAAGGCAGCAAAACACAGGAGTCGGGCAAACCCAACATCTGACCAAAGACATGATTCAGAGCTGATGCATATAAGGCCAAACTCGCGATGCCGAACACTCCCTAAGGTATTCGGTCTTTATGAAAACGGGCTGAACAAAAGCCCTTGGTAAGAAGCCCCTGGTGTCCAGGTACGCGCAAAATTCTAGTGTGGCCACATGCCAAGACGCCAGCCTCCTCCTCGGTTATTACAAAAACCAGGGGATGTTATCAACAAGAGACAGCAAAAAAGGTTTACGCAGGGTCTTAATCTGAAAAGAATCCTTGAAACGGGTCCCTACTGCATGTCTGCGCCTGTGTCTCCATTGTGCCGTATCCTGGACGGGTGTAGCACGGTGTTCATCTGTAAAAGAGAGGAACTTAGTTGAAAACAATCATGCGAGAAATCTATGTTATATTAAATAAACAAAGTATAATACAGAAAATGGGTAAAATTGAGCTTTATTGTCTCTTGGTGTAAACGCGCGGAGCCCCTTGTACAGGGGTATGCGGCCAGTAAGCCTTTGTATGTTTACGCCGGACTCCGAGCCATGTCCGGGGTCTTGAACGACCTGTTTAGGTGCTTTAACTAGTAAAGCTGGTTTAGTGTGCGGTTGTCAAGGCAGCCGCATGATCGTCCGCGCTCGAGGAACACTCGATATTTCCCTTTAATGAGATGATGCCTCGTGGACCGGGCATTTTAAGTGTAAGGGATGCATAATGTGGTATTACGTTAAAGCTGGCGAAAGCTTCACGTCCCAGTAGTGCTTGATAGCTACTTATGAATGGGGCGGTGTGGAGGTTAGCTTTTTGCTTCAGAAGTTGTCGGGGGAGCCGAACATAACTTCTAACAAGAGGGAACCCGTACAATGGGTATCTGGTCCTGGCGTGACACCTTGAAAGGAGGTGTTTCCATGGCGAATTATTGTTGGGTTTATCCCCATTTTGCGGATTGTGTCCTGGTATAGCAGGTTTAGATCACTGCCGCCGTCCATTGGGACTTGTGTAAAGTGGAGTCCGTCAATTATCGGGTCTAATACCAAGGCAGTCCAGCCTGCATTCCGGATACCTCTAGAGTAATCCTGATCATCAAAGGTGATTGGTTGTAACAACCAGTGGCGGGACTCCTCTGGGATAGGCCGTATGGCGCGTATCTCCATAGGCGCCACTCTGTTTTTCCCTTTTGTCACATGAAGTGAATTTACTGTTTTTGACTTCTTGCGGGAACTTCTTTTGTTCTCCGGTGCTCTGCTTGTGGGGTTCGTCGTCGTCCTCGCTTGGTATGTCGAGCCCCTTGTGTTCGGCGTTGAGTTTGCCGGATTGCATGAAGGCCCAACAATCTCTGTGGGTGTGGTTTGCAGGCCTCCCAGGGGTACTGTGGATTTGGCATATTTTGTCCAAGATTTTGTTGAGGTTAGATAGCTCGTCCCTATTATCTTTGGGGGGCGGCTTTTTCTGATTCTGCCGAGAGCTTTTGAATCAGGCGTTAACTGTCGTGCTCTTCGAACTGTTATCCTTGATCCGGCGATGTTCCTTACTATGGCGCGGTTTCCCGTTTCCATCTCTGACTTCGGATGTACTTGGGTCGCTGGTGCTGCTTCTTGCCAACCATCTATCTTCTCCTGCGCAAAAGCGGGTCATGAGGCTTGTCAATGCGGCCATTGTTCTTGGCTTTTCTTGGCCAAGGTGTCTGGCGAGCCATTCGTCTCGAACGCTATGTTTGAAAGCTGCTAGGGCTTCGGCGTCCGGACAGTCAACTATCTGATTCTTTTTAGTAAGAAATCTGTTCCAGAGTTTCCGGGCTGACTCTCCGGGTTGTTGAGTTATATGACTTAGATCGTGTGCATCCGGAGGTCAGACATAGGTCCCTTGAAAATTTGCCCGAAAAGCATCCTCGAGCTCTTCCCAACTTCCTATGGTGTTTTCGGGAAGGCTTTTATGCCAATGCCGGGCTGGCCCTTTGAGCTTGAGGGGTAAGTATTTTATGGCGTGGAGGTCATCTCCTTTAGCCATGTGTATGTGGAGAATATAATCCTCAATCCAGACTCCAGGGTCTGTTGTTCTGTCGTATGCCTCTATGTTTACGGGCTTGAATCCCGCTAGAAATTCATGGTCCAGCACCTCATCGGTGAAACATAGGGGATGTGCGGCGCCCCTGTATTTGGGTGTGCCACGATGTTTGGATATTTGTTGCGTTGCATTGCTTACTAGAGCTTGCTTTCTTGGCCCGTAGATTGATCTGGTTGGGCCGTCTTTTTGATGCGAATCCTTGTGCGGATCGCATGCCGGATTGAGTGTGGCGCCATTTGCCGCTCTATGTCGGTCATGGGGTCGTCTATCCGACCTGGTGGCTTCCTTGTTTATTGACTGTGGGGGCTCTAAGGCCTCCTCATCAAATTCCGGTAGTAGTTTTCACTTTGGATAGCTCTTTGTGTGGTGACTGTCGCCGTACTTGTGTGCGGTGTTGAGTACTTTTCCCCATCTGATTCTGAGTGCATCTTCCGCTGTTTTGACCTTCCGCTTCTGCTTTTTCAGGCTACGCGCAGTGGCGACGAGCCTTTGGTGGAGGTTCTTCTGCTCCAGCAACTTTTCCGGCATGAGGTCGTCCGGACTATTATCTTCGCCGTGGACAGGTTGTTTGGTTTGTTTATCCAAGTTGCCCTGTTCGGACGGTTGCTCGACGGCATGTTCGTCGTCCGCCGGTTCGCCCTGCTCTATGGTTGGGTCTCTGTCGAGGTGGGGTTTGGCGCGGCGCTTACGCCGCCGCTTTAATTGCTTTTCGAGGGGACGATCCCTTGTTGCGCCCTTTTGATCCTCGTCGTCGTTTATTTTAGGTGTGTCCACCATGCATACATCATGGGATGAGGTGGTTGTCCAGTGCCCTATAGGCGCTGGTTCTTGGTCGTCTCCTTCATTAGCGTCCATACCATCGATGTCTTCGGTGTCAAAGTCGAGCATGTCGGTTAAATCATCGACTATGGCTACGAAGTGGGTGGTGGGTGGGCTTCGAATTTCTCGTCGTCCGCATCCCAACCTTGCTGACCATAGTCCGGCCAGGCCTCTCCTGATAAAGAGAGAGACTTTAGTGAATTCAAGACGTCGCCAAAGGGCGAGTGCTGAAAGATGTCTGCGGCGGTGAACTCCATGATCGGAGCCCAATTGGGTTCGATCGGAAGGGGTGTGGAAGATTCGGAGTCCGGAAAGGAGTCCGGCACATTGGAGTCACGAGCTTCGCAAAGGACAAGGCTGGTATTCAGCTCGATTGCCGTAGAGACTGCAGCCCCTGAGGCGGTGTCCAACCATCCATCCTCGATTGGCGCAGTCGGCTCCGAGCTAAGGGTCAGAGCGGACACCTGAGCGGCCTTCCGGGCATTGTCCGGCGGCAGAGCTAGATCATGCCCATCGTGATAGTGCGGCGCGCTCGGCTGTGGCTCGAATCCGTTGAAGATCAAGTCTCCGCGGATGTCAGCCGTGTAGTTCAAACTTCCAAATCTGACCTGATGGCCACGGGCGTAGCTTTCGATCTGCTCTAGATGGCCAAGCAAATTGGCCCCCAGTGCAAAGCCGCCGAATACGAAGATCTGTCCGGGGAGAAAAGTCTCACCCTGGACTGCAGCGTTGTTGATATCGGAGAAGCCATCGGGCCTAAAGGTGATGACACAGAGGAACTCTCAATGAAAGCACCAATGTCGGTGTCAAAACCGGCGGATCTCGGGTAGGGGGTCCCGAACTGTGCGTCTAGGCGGATGGTAACAGGAGACAAGGGACACAATGTTTTTACCTAGGTTCGGGCCCTCTCGATGGAGGTAAAACCCTACTCCTGCTTGATTAATATTGATGATATGGGTAGTACAAGAGTAGATCTCCCACGAGATCAGAGAGGCTAAACTCTAGAAGTTAGCCTATGGTATGATTGTTGTTCATCCTACGGACTAAAACCCTCCGGTTTATATAGACACCGGAGAGGGTTAGGGTTACACAGAGTCGGTTACAATGGGAGGAGATCTACATATTCGTATCGCCAAGCTTGCCTTCCACGCCAAGGAAAGTCCCATCTGAACACGTGACGAAGTCTTCAATCTTGTATCTTCATAGTCCGGGAGTCCGTCCAAAGGTCATAGTACGGCCATCCGGACACCCCCTAATCCGGGACTCCCTCATGGGTTATCAAGATCAACCTGTGGTTCTATCTCAACATCATTATCTGGTTCTTTATCATTATTTGTTTGAGTGTCTTCATGAACCTCATCATTGTCTTTTTCATTATCACTAGGTGGATGTTCATTACCGGATTGAGTTTCAGCATCAGAGATAGAAGTTTCATTTTCATTATTAGGAGGTTTGTCTATTTCAGGTTCAATAGAAGCATGCATAGTCCTATCATTTTTAATTTTCTTTTTCTTTTTAGAAGGACTAGGTGCACTAGTGTTATTTCTTTGCGAATCTTGTTCAATTCTTTTTGGGTGTCCCTCGGGATAAAGTGGTTCCTGAGTCATTTTACCTCCTCTAGCTGCAACTCTAACAGCAAAGTCATGTATATTATGATTCATTTCATCAAGTAATTCTCTTTGTGATTTAGCAACTTGTTCTAACTGGGTTTGAACCATAGAAGCATGTTTTCCAACGCCTCTAACATCATTTGAGATTCTAACTAACATGTCACTCAAGTGAGCAATCATATCAGAATTATATTTCAATTGTTTCATAACATTTGCATTGAAGTGGTCTTGTTTTCTAATGTAGTTTTCAAACTCATAAGGCATAGGCTAGGATGCATATTGTGAGGATTATCATTTTCATTGAAATTCATAAGAGAATTTACCTCTACCACCTTAGGCAGTGGTGGTGTATCAAGCCCATGTATTTCTTCAATAGGAGGTAAATTTTTAACATCCTCGGCTTTAATACCTTTTTCCTTCATAGATTTCTTTGCCGCTTGCATATCTTCGGGACTGGGATATAATATACCCCTCTTATTCGGAGTGGGTTGAGGCGGTGGTTCAGGAATAGTCCAATCATCATAATTTTTCAGTATGTTATTCAAGAATTCTTCAGCTTGAGCAATAGTTTGTTCCCTGAAAACACAACCAGCACAACTATCTAGGAAGTCCCTAGAAGCATTGCTTAGTCCATTATAGAAGATATCAAGTATTTCATTTTTCTTAAGAGGATGATTAGGCAAAGCATTAAGTAACTCGCAAAGCCTCCCCCAAGCTTGTGGGAGACTCCCTTCTTTAGTTTGAACAAAGTTAAATATTTCCTGTAAGGCAGCTTGTTTCTTATGAGCGGGAAAATATTTTTCAGAGAAGTAGTAAATATCCTGGGGACTACGCACACAACCAGGAGCAAGAGTATTGTGCCAAGCTTTAGCATCACCCTTTAATGAGAAAGGAAATAATTTGAGAATAAAGTAGTGTCGAGTTTTCTCATCATGAGTAAAAAGGGTGGTTATATCATTCAACTTAGTAAGATGTGCCACAATAGTTTCAGTTTCATAACCATGGAAAGGATCATATTCAACCAAAGTAATTAACTCTGGGTCGACAGTGAATTCATAATCCTTATCATCAATAAAGATAGGCGAAGTAGCAAACTTAGGATCACATTTCATTCTAGCATTCAGAGATTTTTCTTTATACTTGTGTAATAATTTCTCTAGATCATCTCTATCCTTACAAGCAAGAATATCTCTAGTTGCCTCTTCACTCATAACATAGCCTTCCGGTACCTTAGGCAATTCATATCTAGGAGGGCTAGCTCTAGCAAGTGTTTCAAGAGTTTCAGTTTCAAGCTCATCATCAGATTCAACAACATCATGTTGTATTACTCTAGCAATTTGTTCATCAAGAAATTCACCAAGTGGCACATCATCATTATCGAGCATGGTACTAGCATCATCATAAGCATCATTCATAGTAGAAGTAGCATCATCAATAACTTGCGACATATCAGAATTAATAGCATGTGGTGGTGGTGTTGCAAGTTTACTCATAACAGAAGGTGAATCTAAAGCAGAATTGGATGGCATTTTCTTACCTCCCATCGTACTTGAGGGAAATATCTTAGTCTTTGGATCCTTCAGATTCTTCATAGTGATAAATTGATAATAATCCCAAGTGACTCAACAAATATAGCTATGCTCTCCGGCAACGGCGCCAGAAAACGGTCTTGATAACCCAGAAGTATAGGGGATCGCAATAGTTTTTTAGGGTAGAGTATTCAACCCAAATTTATAGATTCGACACAAGGGGATCCAAAGAATATTTGAAGGTATTAGTAGTTGAGTTGTCAATTCAACCACACCTGGAGATTAATTATCTGTAGCAAAGTGATTAGTAGCATAGCAGTATGATAGTGTTGATGATAGCAGCAGTAGTAACGGTAACAGTAACAGTGGTAGCAGTGATATTGTAGCAGTAACGATAGTAGTAGCAATAGTAGTAACTTAGCAAGAACAATATAAGATAAATTCACAGGCATTGGATCGGTGACTTGTTGGACGATATTCATCATGTGATAGTTATAACCTAGGGCGATATGGTACTAGCTCCAGTTCATCGATATAATGTAGGCATGTATTCCATAAATAGTCATACGTGCTTTATTAAAAGAACTTGCATGACATCTTTTGTCCTACCCTCTCGTGGCAGCGGGGTCCATATTGGAAACTTAGGGATATTAAGGCCTCCTTTTAATAGAGAACTGGAACAAAGCATTAACACATAGTGAATACATGAACTCCTCAAACTACGGTCATCACCGAGAGTGGGCCTGGTTGTTGTCACTCAGGGGTTGTCAGATCATAACCGTAGTAGGTGACTATAACTTGCAAGATCGGATCTAAAACATGGATATAATGATGAATTCATAAACGGTTCAGATCTGAGTTCATGGCACCCGGGCCCAAAGTGACAAGCATCAGGCATAGCAAAGTCATAACAACATCAATCTAAGAACATAGTGGATACTAGAGATCAGGCCCTAACAAAACTAACTCAATTACATGATGAATCTCATCCAACTCCTCACCGACCAGCGAGCCTACAAAGGAATTACTCACTCCCGGTGGGGAGCATCATGTAATTAGCAATGGAGATGGGTTGGTGATGATGAAGAACGAATATCCCCCTCTCTAGAGCCCCAAACGGACTCCATATCTGCCCTCCCAGCGAAGAACAGGGCTTGGCGGCAGCTCCGTCTCGTGGAACGCGATAATTCTTTATCCCTGTTTTTTCTGGAAATATGTGGTTTTATAGTATCAGGGGGGTCGTCTGCGGGGCCACCAGGTGGGTACAACCCACGTGGGCGCGCCAGGAGAGGGGGCGCGCCTTGGTGGGTTGTGCCCACCTAGGTGCCCCTCTCTAGCAGGTCATGGCTCTAGAAATTCTTATTATTGATATAAAAATCCTCGCAAAGTTTCGTTCCATTCCGAGAACTTTTATTTCTGCACACAAACAAGACCATGGTAGTTCTGCTGAAAACAACGTCAGTCCGGAGTTAGTTTCATTCAAATCATGCAAATTAGAGTCCAAAACAAGAGGAAAAGTGTGAGAAAAAGTAGATACGTTGGAGACGTATCAAAGGCATTCCTCCGGTATCTGGGAGTTGCATAATCTCATAGTCGGAGGAATATACATTTGACATGAAGAAAGCAATAGCAATAAAACTGAAAGATCATAATGCTAAGCTAATGAATGGGTCTTGTCCATCACATCATTCTCCTAATGATGTGACATGTTCATCAAATGACAATACATGTCTATGGCTAGGAAACTTAACCATCTTTGATTAACGAGCTAGTCAAGTAGAGGCATACTAGGACACAGTGTATTGTCTATGTATCCACAGATGTATCAAGTTTCCGGTTAATACAATTCTAGCATGAATAATAAACATTTATCATGAATAAGAAAATGTAAAATAAAAACTTTATTATTGCCTATAGGGCATATTTCCTTCACGGAAGTGGCTACACGTGTATGTATGTGTGAGGGTCCGAATGGCTGGATCTCCGAGTCTCTAAAATCGGAACCTCCCAACCCTTTCTATAGTTTCCATGGGCCTCCTTTCATAGATTAAGGGGTCACCATAGTGGAAAATCAGTCTTTAGTATTGATTAGATAGCAAACGGTGCTATCATACCTAACTCTGCAGGCCGACAAAGCGCATTATATGCATCGTCGAGTGTCACATCACAGCATGCCCGGCAACCCTCACCGGGTTGTTTTGCCAGCTTCGCGCCTGCTTCCTTGACATGTGTCAGGACGGGTGTCATCTGGAGGTGTTTGTTGTAGGAAGTGGCTGCACTACAAAAAAAGACACATCCGTGACATTTTGGGCCGAACGAATTTTTTCTGTCATACATATGACACTTCTATGATGATAATTGTGACAAAATCCGGTATCATCATAGATATGGTGGGCTCCTACTTCTATGACAAAAAATCATGACAGAAAATGGGCTTTTCATCCTGGGCGGGCCGGAGACGCAGCTGCATGACATTCTTTGGGCTGTCCATGACGGAAAAAACGGTGGTAGAAGCGAGGGGGAGGAAAATTTCAGGGAGTTCCCAGTTATGGTGGGAGGTTGGGGGCCGAGTATACCTGGCCATACCTCGGGCCGGGCCGGGCTTCGGGTCGGGCCTAGCCAAGCCCAACGAAAAAACTCAGGCCCGAGCCCGGCCCGGCTCGGCCATCGGGCCTGTTTTTTGGGCCTGAGCCCGGCCCGAACATGCAAAGCCCGTCGGGCTTCGGGCAGGCCCGGCCCGACCTTCGGAGAAATGCAAAAACGACGGGCCCAGGCCCGGCCCGGCCTGGCCTTCGGGCTCAAATTCTAGGCCCGAACCCGGCCCGAGGGCAGCGTCGGGCCGGGCCGGGTCGGGCTTTTTCGGGTCGGGTTGGGCCGGGCCGGGCTTCCCATGGCCAGGTCTAGGGCCGAGCGATGCGCGTTTCTCTCATACACGTACGCGCGTGTGTGTGAGGCATTGGCTCTAACTGAACCCGAGCGAGGCGTTGGGCTCTAACTGAACCCGAGCGATTGCACTGCAGGCTACACGTTACTGAACCCGAGCGATCGATCGATGGCTGTTAACTGAACCCGATTGAGCGATTCCTTCGCTACTGCTGCGAACTGAAGCCGATGGATGCTGCCTCTCTGGATGAATAGTGAGCGTGGGGGGGTGGATGAACAGTGAGCAGTGGCGTTGCCTCTGGATGAACATGACCCCGTGGTGTGGAGGGCTGGATGAACAGGACGACCCCGTGGAGGTTTGGATGAACAGTAGATGGTGGAGGGGTGGATGAACAGTAGCCCGTGGAGGGGTGGTTGAATAGGAGCCCGTGGAGAGGGGTGGTTGAACAATAGCCGGTGGAGTAGCGCGTGGTGGAGGCTGGATGAACAGGAGCCCGTGGATGAACAGTCACAGGTGGAGGCTGGAGGAGGTCGACGGTGGATGAACAGTAGCCCGTGGAGGCTGCAGGAGGCCGACGGTGGAGATGAACAGTATCCCGTGGAGTCCCGTTTTGCGGTACACCACACCCCTCCCGATGAACATGACCCCCGTTTCGACCGTAGCGCTCCAACACAAGTCTGTTTCGTCTGTTTTGCGGTATGCACACCCCTCCCGATCAACAGGACCCCCGTTTCGACCGTAGGAGGTCCGTTTCCTCCATTTTGCGGTACGCCACACCCCTCCCGATGAACAGGATCCCATTTCGAACGTGGCCGGTCGAACACAAGGACGTTTCCTCCGTTCTGCGGTACGCCAGGCCTCGTTTCCATCGCCTGTTCCGTCCAAGCCCTCCCAATGAACATGACCATGCATTCCGTTCCGACCCAGCCGGTTGGCTCCCCATGAACACGACGATGACGTTGTTTCTCCGTTCTGACCCAGCCATGTACACGAGCCCTGGCCGTACGTATGCGCGAGTAGGCATTCGAGACCCCGCCCGTATGTACACATACGTGGCCGTATTTTCTTTCTTGCGCACTGGCCATTGTACGTACGTGTACATGCTACGTGCGCGCCTCTACTACGACACATGCCCGCCTCTACTACGACACGTGTGCGCCTCTACATCGACCAGTATATATGTATGTACACGTTCGCGACCAGAATGACAACGCTACGTATGCTTCGACCAGGTGGGTCCCGACTGTCAGGCACTTCCTTGCGTGCGAAGATGTAGCTGGTGGGTCCCAGCAGTCAGGGGGAAATGTTGTTCCGTGAAATATGGTGGCCCGTCCGGTGGGTCCCCGCTGTCAGGTGGAGGAATAATTATTTTACACGTAATAAGGAGGCACTTCTTTGCTGTGGTCGTGGACCCAGCTGTCAGCCTCTCTACGTACAGTCCACGTCCAATGGAAGCCGTTCCTTGACCACGCTGACCATGCCACGCCAAGAGCACCAGGGCGGTGGACGACGGCGAGGCCTAGGAAGGGGACAACGCGGAGCTGGGGAAGACGCGGCAGTGGATGCCCATGCGTATAGGAGTACGAGGGTTCACTGGTTTGCTGCGGTGTGAGGCTGTCGTCGCCGCAGAATAACAGGGGGTGTGGGTGAGTAGAGGGATGGTCTGGCCAGCGGTGGGAGTAGTAGGCGGCGGTGAGGTGTCAGGACCCCGACTCAATGCCACATCGATCTAGCATGTAACACCTCATATCAATTTGCGGCCTCACGCACGGTATTCCCACGGGTGTCGCTTACCTTTTCCCGGGACCGTTTGCGCCTTTTGGCACACGTATATGATAGTGTCGCTAGCATCCATATGATAAGGAGCCCGGGCTGACATGGCTAGTCGTAAACCCCAAGTGGCACAAACTTACAGGGACAGGCATCCATGACCCAGCATCGAACGTGTCGGTCATCAGTGGGTGAATCCAGGCTGTAGCACTGGGCTAGCAGGACTCCGGTGAACCGGGCTGTAGCAGGCTAACAGGACTCCAGTATTCATCGCGTGACATTTCCCCGAAGGGACAGACACGGGAACGAAGAAGGACACATGCCGACCAGCCTAAGTGTTCCGGAGTAGTAGCAAGCTACCATGGCTCAGTGGAAGCACTAGGAGACATTTCCCGGTAAGAGAGGCTACTAAGTATAAACAACTAGATAGCCAGATCCCACACATACCAAGCATTTCAATAACATACACACAATATGCTCGATATGTGCAAATACAACATGGCATCACAACATGACTCTACAACTCAAGTATTTTATTCCTTAGGCTCCGAGGAGCGAGATATTACAAACATGAGTCTCATGACGCAACATTCAGAGCAAACAAGTCAAGCACAAACGGAAGCTTAACATGTCTGAGTACAGACATCTACAAAAGAAAAAGGCTGAGAAGCCTGACTGTCTATCAGATCCTGCCGAGGGCACAAGATTGTAGCTGAAGTAACAAGCTAAACATCGAAGTCCACGTGGAACTACTAGCGAGACTGAAGTCTCTCTGCAAAAACATAAATTAAGCAACGTGAGTACAAATGTACCCAGCAAGACTTACATCAGATCTAACTACATATGCATCATTATCAACAAGGGGGTGGTGGGGTTTAACTGCAGCAAGCCATCTTTGACTCAGTGGCTATCCTGAACTACGACTGCAAGTAACTCTTTTGAGGTGGCGCACACGAGTCCACATATTCACCATATCAACACACCATTATGGATCTGCTCCCGTCTCCCAACGAGAACGCCATCCATAGCACTCACGCTTATCTTGCGTATTTTAGAGTATCCACTTTCACTTGTCTATGAACTGTACAGGCAACCCAGAAGTCCTTTACCGCAGACACGGCTATTCGAATAGATCATATTAACCCTGCAGGGGTGTACTTCTTCACACACGCTCTCACCACTTACCGCCGTTTACATGACATGTACTCGGCAACCTTCAAGCGAAAGCCCAGCGAGGGTGTCGGCCACGACCTGACTAACCACACAAGTCTCTCGTCCAGGTTTATCGCCTATTCGGGTTCCATCCGCAAGGAGATCCGGCCGGGGTGTCGCTCATGGCCCCAAACGATGTGAGCAGGGTTCCCAAGCCCACCATCCGGGTGCCACTTGGTACACCGTGCCACTGTGCCTAGTCTGTCCCAAGCCCACCTGTACCGGGTGCCACTTGGTAGACTACTAACACTACCTACAAACACCAGAAACTAGTTGCAACTCCTGGACAGAGATCAAGTTGATTAATAAGTCGAGAGAGTCAATTAAGGATCCCAATGTGTGGTAGTAGCTGTTCATGGATCACAAACACAGTACTCAGTTCCTGAGGATGGCTGCAATGAGACAACCCACCATGTACTCCTACATGGCCTCTCACCACTACCTTTACCAAATCGTGTTCACACACTTAGCTCTCAACAGTAGGACATGTTCACACACCTCCGATTCATCCCCGATGAATCAGACCTGACTCAACTCTAAGCAGTAGCAGGCATGACAAACAAGCATGAATGAGTAGGCACATCATGGCTCAAACAATTCCTACTCATGCTAGTGGGTTTCATCTATTTACTGTGGCAACGACAGGTCATGCAGAGGAAAAGGGGTTCAGCTACCGCAACATGTAACAGTTGAAACGTTGTTGTCCTAATGCAGTAAAAAAGAGCAGGAGCGAGAGAGTGGGATTGTATCGGAATGAACAAGGGGTTTTTGCTTGCCTGTCACTTCTGAAGATAGTATAGCTCTTCATCGGTGTCATCGATCTCATCGTCGGTATCACATCTATCGAGAGGGGACAAATACCGGCATCACAGAAGGAAGCACAATCAATGCAATGCACAATATGATGCATGATCATGACATGTCAATATGATGTGGTTTGAGCTAATGCAACTAGCAGCAAGTTAAATGAAGTTGGTTTGAATCCAAGATTCAAATTCAAACTCCATATGTGAAGGTTTAAATGTCATTTAATTGAATTTTCCTAAATAGTAGTCATAAGTTGTTCTAACATGCATGAAAATGGTACAGATGGATAGATTGAATTTTTCTGATCATTTTTCATATATAAATAATTTCATTTGGAGTTACGGTTGATTTTCTATGAATTTTAGAAGTTTGAAGCATTTTTTGGAATTTCCTGAATAAGAATAAATCCAGTAAATGATTTATTGCGTCAGCATGACATCACCCTGATGTCATCAGGTCAACAGGGCGGGTTCAGGTCAAACCTGACCAGTGGGGTCCACTGGTCAGTGACTGCGGCTGATAAAAGTCGCTGACATGTGGACCCAGTCAACAGCCACGTCAGCAGGGTCAACTCTGAAGCGTGGGTCCCGCTGAGTTAATCTAAACTAAACAGGAAATAAAACCCGGGGTTAATTAGGGCGTGGGGCCCATCCGTCGGTGGCACACCGCTAAACTAACCACGTGGTTAGTGACTAACCTAACCTATTGACGCCAAGTCGGCGAACGGCGTTTAGCCGCCGGTGACGAAATCCCGCGGCGGTGGCTCGCCGGCGTTTCTCGGGACGGCGCTACGGGCGTCAGCTGGATGCGCTAGAGGCACCAAAGGAAAACACATCCTCGCGCGCATCCAGTGGAGCCCGTGGAAGGCTGCGAGGTGGCCGGAATCCCTGCCGGCGTCGAGCTGTGCAGCTGCCGGAGCTCGGGGGAGCTCGGGGTCGAGGCTACGGTGTACGGAAGAGCGAGGCAAGCGGTGCTATGGCCTCCTGTGAGCATGCTAAGCACAACTACGTGCTCGATTGGGTCAGGCGAGGTTGCTAGCTGCGGTAGTGACGATCGCGGCGGCGGTGAGCTCACGGTTGCGACGGTTAGCGCGGTTAGGGGAAGCAGACGACCGTGGGGAGAGGGGGAAACGGGGCAGGAGCTCACAAGGAGGTCGTCGAGAAGCTCAGTGGCTCGGGGAGGTGGCGGAGACGGCGAATCGGACGGCAGCATCCGGCGGCCATGGACGGGGAAGAAAGGTCGCGGCATCGTCCTCGGGTCGTCCGGCCTTGCGTTGGTCGGCGGAGAGGTGCTTGGGGTTGGGGAGGAGCACGTGGGCTGGTCACAGAAGCGAGGGGGAGGCGGTGGCTGCAGCTACGGCGAACGGCGTCGGTGGCGACGGCAACGCTTGGCTGTGGGGAGGAGAGCGAGACAAAGGAGGGGGAAAGCACGGGGGAGAGTGAGAGAGGTCCAGGGGTGCGTGGCGTCTCCGTGGCGTCGTCTAGGAGCACCGGGGAGGAGCCGGGCAGGCAGGGAGGGAGGAGGTGGCCGGCGCGGGGCGGCCACGCGCCTCCGTCCTTTTGGCGGGGAAGGAAGACGACAGGGAGGAGGCGGTGGTGGGCTGGGCCGGCTAGCTGCAGTGCTGGGCCGGTCGGTGGGCGCCAGGTAAGCTTCTGCCAGGTAAGTCCTTCTCTCTCTCTCTTTTATTTGTTTTAGTTTTCTATTTCTTCTGTAGCTTTAGGGCTTTATTTAAAATACCAGAACAAACCCAAAAATCAAGGAACTGCTCATGGATACTGTTTAGAATATTACCAATAGCAAACATTTTAGTTCATGATTATTTGGACATTTAAAATATTTTATAGCATTTAAATGCCCAAATGCAAATAGAGTATGATTTAATCCAGAGCCCAAATATGTCATGAAAAAATGTGCATCACCTCTAGTTACTGTTTCCAGCATTTTCCAAGAATGATGAACATTTTTGGAAGCCATTTGGATTTCTGGAAATATTTTGGTTGAACCTAGTGAATTCCTTTAATGCTAGGGTTTGGACAATCCCCATTTCAGGTTTAAAAGAAATTTAAACATGATGCAACACAAGACTAACTAACCCAGAGCAGATCAGAACTAGGGATGTGACAGCTCACCCCTACTAAACAAGAATCTCGTCCCGAGATTCAAGCGTAGGGTAAGATGGAAGGGGAACGCAAACTAACACAATCTTCATAATCCAGGTGTCACTTCAAAGAACGTTGACTCGATCACCATCATTGTCTTGTCGTCTTGTTCTGAGGACTCCAGCTAACATGACAAGGAGAGATGAAGGAGACTCTAGAAGGATCAATCTTCTCGAAGATCGAACAACTCAGGATTAACTCACGGAATGAGACATGGCAACATCTCTCGGACTGATACACGAAGCACACATCTAGAGGGATGGAGTGGAACAGATGACGAGGGTTCACTAGGTAGACAACAATTCCACACCTAAGAAGGTGGTGAACGGTTGTCAACGTAGCAAGGAGTTGAGTTGCCATGATACCATAACAGGGCACCTTAGGGGAGGTGACCCGTAGATATATCCCTTTAGGTGGCAAAAAGAATTACCTTTGATTCAGAGATCATTGAAACTCTTTATACCAACCTAGGGCAATTCTCGAGCGATCGTTTGGAGGGGTTCAGTAGAATGGCACATCCGGATTAGAATAGATGATGTGGATTACCTTATTGAAAACAACACAAGGATGATTTTAGTAACTGGGGAGAAGCTCAACAGAAGAGAGTGAGTCCACTGTTTGAAAAGTTATAGCATAATCGAGGAAACTGAGAGCAATCCCAGTTAGTGCCGATGATAACACCTAGCGCTTGCGCGTGCTCTCAAGAACTTGAGCATTTCCATATTCATCAAGGTTTTACCAACATCCGTGTCAAGGATCCTGGCAACACAACATACTACCATGATGGATAGTGATGGATGATGCAGATGCGTAGGAAGATAACACCTTCTCAGATTTCACCTTAGCGAGGCCAAGGGGAACAAAATCTGGAAGATCGACCGAGAGACATTTAGCACTCCGCTTCTAATGTTCTCCTTGATGTACTAGTGTAACCCATTCATAGATATGGTTTGATATCTATAACATCAAGTAAAAGGTTGGACTTCGGGAACACAAAAATCCATAAGGTACATCTACTGGAATAAGTTCTACGAGATCCTTATGGGGAAGAGGCCAACTTCCTCAAACAAGATGCTACAATAATAGGTCTTCCGGCTGGGTGTGTTGGCCACGACATCCACTTACCGGTTATCGAGGGACCAATATTATAGTTCTTGGGAAATGTTCCAACCATCATATCAGCCTTTGATTTAGATCTGGTTGGTGTCAGAATAATCCAGACTCATCGAGTCTAGGAAGAAAAATGGAAGTTTGCAACACAAATCAACGAGATGACGTTGCGAGATTCTCGGGGAATGAACTACAATAGCAAGCTCCAAAACATGAGCTAGTTCTGCTACAACATGTGAACACATTGTCCCAGACAAACATGATCACATGGTAGTCTTACAATAAAACACTACCGAGTTCAGGTTGGGAATCATCATCGAGGATATTGAAGTCCTTGCATAAGGTATACTCTTAAGAAGGAGCTTCTTCACCTTGAACAAAATAATCAGTGGCTTGGTGTGCTAGGGGATACATATGGAATGAAGATGATCAGTCTATCAGACCATAGAATACTTCGCACATGCATGACTGACTTGGGATAATTCCAGAGGAGCAAAAACAAACTTTCTCGAATTCACGGCGGCAACTTACATCAAATGCACGTGAATCAAAGGAAGTCACTTCTTTCATCCAAACGTATTCTTCATGAATGGGGCATGAAGGAAATGCTTACACAAGTTTCCAACACTAGCTGGATGTTCAACACAAATCATGGAGGAGACAAAATGTTGCTGATGGGCTCAACAACAACTCATCAGAATTTCCATATCACTGGACTTCCACCGTTATGTGAACAATGTGATAGTATTGGTCAGACCAAAAGATGTAATGGTGTATGCTCGAGGAATCAACCACGAGTAAGACAACATTACGAATATCGTTGGTTCTGATTTGATTTGAGGATAGCCCACACTCAAATCAAAGTTTTGACAAGACAACAGATCCAACAACTGTTCACAAGGACCAATCGATGAGAATATCATCTTTCTTCAACACACACACACAAGGATATCCCTTTGGAATGAACTAAGTCGGACAAGCTTTCATCTTCCAACTCTCCAAGTTGTTGTTTAGCTTATCCAACTAGCTCAGGGGTATCCAACACAGACTCTTGGAGAAGGGGTGGTTTATAAGAAAACCAACTTGATCACGAGCTCAACATAGCAGTCAGGTGACAACCTGGTGATACTTCCGAGAAGATAATCGAAAAATCACGAACCACCTATATGCTATTAAGCTCGAGAACAATCTTGCTTTTCAGGGCAAGACGATATAATCAGAAGAGCGAGGGATTGGCACAATCCTAACTCATTGATCGAAGGGTGCACCGAAAATAAGGACTAGGTAGCACGATCAGTCTTAGAATTATAACTCAATAGCTAAGACACTAAGAATGAGATTATTGTCCTTTAACTACTAGGCAACGAGGTTGCTAGGAGTATTGATTTCACACATCACGAATCACTTGTCGGTATTCCGGTTGCAACAACACGGAACCGAGGAATGAGTAATGATGGCGAGAAGTATCACTACGTCAAGAATTCACAAGGGCTGGAGCAATTCTCATGGAAATCCTGACATAAAGGGGGTGATACTCCAGGGTAGAACAGAATCAAAAGCTAGATTGCATTTGATCTGCGGAAGACAACTGCTTTGACCCAATCCTAGAAATGGATGAGGTACTGGAGTTTGTTTCTCCTAGTCATTCTGGACTAGAATGGCTTGACGGACCACAAGAGTAATAGGCATCGATGAATGAATGCATGCATACTCCTGACTATCAATTGATAGACAAAGATTGGAATACGACTGAAGAGGGACAACTCAAAGGAACAAATATCTTTCTGAGTTGTGGATACATAGGTTAGTATGTCGAACAAGTTCAACATAATTCTCCCGGATAACCCATGCAGAAAGGTAGATCTGGCAGAGTCACGACATAGAATCGAGAACTCATCAGGAGCACTCTGGTGGTGATCCTTGGTTCAAAGAACTTCTGCCATAAGTGGTTCATAGTATTTGGAAGAAGGAAATACCATGAGCCTCGAGGACTATCACAAAGGTTACTAATAACCTAAAGGAATGAGCAAACACTATCAACATGAAGTGAGTAGGGTGAGTTTCGGGTTCAAGACCCAGGAGTAGAATACCTACTACTAAGTGGCATCACGGGATGCTTTCGAGAATGATGGCCAGAATCATCACACTGGGAACACAAAGCATGGCTAAATTACTAGGTGATACTCTAGACACCTAGGGTCATGATAATAGCTCCAACACAAATGCTGAGGCAATGAAATACCTCAACACACTAGTTAGTGTGGTTGATCTGGCACAAAGGATCTTCAGAATGGTAGAAAGGAATTTGCAAATGCATCAGACTTTTTAGAAACCTGGGATGACTCGGACAGCATAACGGCTGTAAATGCTCGAAAGATTGGAGACATGCTACAAAATGGTGACATAACCACTTGACTATCACAAAAGCAAGGTTCCGGGACCAACTGTCAACATACGGAAGTAGTAGGAACTGAACAGAGGCTTAAATCCAACAATAATATAAGTCTACGGATTAGTAACACGTGATCCTGATAGAAAGAAGAGAAATCCTAGTTCCTTAACCCCGTAGGAAAGATAGGATGACTCGGATCAGAAGACATGAGGTAAAGGAGTAAAAAAAGCCTTACGTTCCATCCCACAATCAATTTCCCTACATATAACTAAAGCATTTCTAGACTCAACTTCGACCAGTTTGGCTTGGTAATCCTGCAGGCAGTCAAGCTCTGATACCAAAGCTGTCAGGACCCCGACTCAATGCCACATCGATCTAGCATGTAACACCTCATATCACTTTGCGGCCTCATGCACGGTATTCCCATGGGTGTCGCCTTACCTTTTCCCAGGACCGTTTGCGCCTTTTGGCACACGTATATGATAGTGTCGCTAGCATCCATATGATAAGGAGCCCGGGCTGACATGGCTAGTCGTAAACCCCAAGTGGCACAAACTTACAGGGACAGGCATCCATGACCTAGCATCGAACGTGTCGGTCATCAGCGAGTGAATCCAGGCTGTAGCACTGGGCTAGCAGGACTCCGGTGAACCGGGCTGTAGCAGGCTAACAGGACTCCGGTATTCATCGCGTGACATTTCCCCGAAGGGACAGACACAGGAACGAAGAAGGACACATGCCGGCCAGCCTAAGTGTTCCGGAGCAGTAGCAAGCTACCATGGCTCAGTGGAAGCACTAGGAGACATTTCTCGGTAAGAGAGGCTACTAAGGATAAACAACTAGATAGCCAGATCCCACACATACCAAGCATTTCAATAACATAAACACAATATGCTTGATATGTGCAAATACAACATGGCATCACAACATGACTCTACAACTCAAGTATTTTATTCATTAGGCTCCGAGGAGCGAGATATTACAAACATGAGTCTCATGACTCAACATTCAGAGCAAACAAGTCAAGCACAAACGAAAGCTTAACATGTCTGAGTACAGACATCTACAAAAGAAAAAGGCTGAGAAGCCTGACTGTCTATCAGATCCTGCCGAGGGAACAAGATCGTAGCTGAGGTAACAAGCTAAACGTCGAAGTCCACGTGGAACTACTAGCGAGACTGAAGTCTCTCTACAAAAACATAAATTAAGCAACGTGAGTACAAATGTACCCAGCAAGACTTACATCATATCTAACTACATATGCATCATTATCAACAAGGGGGTGGTGGGGTTTAACTGCAGCAAGCCAGCTTTGACTCAGTGGCTATCCTGAACTACGACTGCAAGTAACTCTTTTGAGGTGGCGCACACGAGTCCACATATTCACCATATCAATACACCACTATGGATCTGCTCCCGTCTCCCAACGAGAACGCCATCCATAGCACTCACGCTTATCTTGCGTATTTTAGAGTATCCACTTTCACTTGTCTATGAACTGTACAGGCAACCCAGAAGTCCTTTACCGCGGACACGGCTATTCGAATAGATCATATTAACCCTGCAGGGGTGTACTTCTTCACACACGCTCTCACCACTTACCGCCGTTTACACGACATGTACTCGGCAACCTTCAAGCGAAAGCCCAGCAAGGGTGTCGGCCACGACATGACTAACCACACAAGTCTCTCGTCCAGGTTTATCGCCTATTCGGGTTCCATCCACAAGGAGATCCGGCCGGGGTGTCTCTCACGGCCCCAAACGATGTGAGCAGGGTTCCCAAGCCCACCATCCGGGTGCCACTTGGTACACCGTGCCACTGTGCCTAGTCTGTCCCAAGCCCACCTGTACCGGGTGCCACTTGGTAGACTACTAACACTACCTACAAACACCAGAAACTAGTTGCAACTCCTGGACAGAGATCAAGTTGATTAATAAGTCGAGAGAGTCAATTAAGGATCCCAATGTGTGGTAGTAGCTGTTCATGGATCACAAACACAGAACTCAGTTCCCGAGGACGGCTGCAATGAGACAACCCACCATGTACTCCTACATGGCCTCTCACCGCTACCTTTACCAAATCGTGTTCACACACTTAGCTCTCAACAGTAGGACATGTTCACACATCTCCGATTCATCCCCGATGAATCAGACCTGACTCAACTCTAAGCAGTAGCAGGCATGACAAACAAGCATGAATGAGTAGGCACATCATGGCTCAAACAATTCCTACTCATGCTAGTGGGTTTCATCTATTTATTGTGGCAACGACAGGTCATGCAGAGGAAAAGGGGTTCAGCTACCGCAACATGTAACAGTTGAAACGTTGTTGTCCTAATGCAGTAAAAGAGAGCAGGAGCGAGAGAGTGGGATTGTATCGGAATGAACAAGGGGTTTTTGCTTGCCTGGCACTTCTGAAGATAGTATAGCTCTTCATCGTTGTCATCGATCTCATCGTCGGTATCACATCTATCGAGAGGGGACAAATACCGGCATCATAGAAGGAAGCACAATCAATGCAATGCACAATATGATGCATGATCATGACATGTCAATATGATGTGGTTTGAGCTAATGCAACTAGCAGCAAGTTAAATGAAGTTGGTTTGAATCCAAGATTCAAATTCAAACTCCATATGTGAAGGTTTAAATGTCATTTAATTGAATTGTCCTAAATAGTAGTCATAAGTTGTTCTAACATGCATGAAAATGGTACAGATGGATAGATTGAATTTTTCTGATCATTTTTCATATATAAATAATTTCATTTGGAGTTACGGTTGATTTTCTATGAATTTTAGAAGTTTGAAGCATTTTCTGGAATTTCCTGAATAAGAATAAATCCAGTAAATGATTTATTGCGTCAGCATGACATCACCCTGACGTCATCAGGTCAACAGGGAGGGTTCAGGTCAAACTTGACCAGTGGGGTCCACTGGTCAGTGACTGCGGCTGATTAGAGTCGCTGACATGTGGACACAGTCAACAGCCACGTCAGCAGGGTCAACTCTGAAGCGTGGGTCCCGCTAAGTTAATCTAAACTAAACAGGAAATAAAACCTGAGGTTAATTAGGGCGTGGGGCCCATCCGTCAGTGGCACACTGCTAAACTAACCGCGTGGTTAGTGACTAACCTAACCTATTGATGCCAAGTCAGCGAACGGCGTTTAGCCGCCGGTGACAAAATCCCGCGGCGGTGGCTCGCCGGCGTTGCTCGGGACGGCGCTACGGGCGTCAGCTGGATGCGCTAGAGGCACCAAAGGAAAACCCATCCTCGCGCGCATCCAGGGGAGCCCGTGGAAGGCTGCCAGGTGGCCGGAATCCCTGCCGGTGTCGAGCTGTGCGGCTGCCGGAGCTCGGGGGAGCTTGGGGTCGAGGCTACGGTATACGGAAGAGCGAGGCAAGCGGTGCTATGGCCTCCTGTGAGCACGCTAAGCACAACTATGTGCTCGATTGGGTCAGGCGAGGTTGCTAGCTACGGCAGTGACGATCGCGGCGGCGGTGAGCTCACGGTTGCGACGGTTAGCGCGGTTAGGGGAAGCAGACGACCATGGGGAGAGGGGGAAACGGGGCAGGAGCTCACAGGAAGGTCGTCGAGCAGCTCAGTGGGCTCGGGGAGGTGGCAGAGACGGCGAATCAGACGGCAGCATCCGGCGGCCATGGACGGGGAAGAAAGGTTGCGGCGTCGTCCTCGGGCCGTCCGGCCTTGCGTTGGTCGGCGGAGAGGTGCTTGGGGTTGGGGAGGAGCACGTGGGCTGGTCAGAGAAGCGAGGGGGAGGCGGTAGCTGCAGCTACGACGAACGGCGTCGGTGGCGACGGCAGCGCTCGGCTGTGGGGAGGAGAGCAAGACAAAGGAGGGGGAAAGCACGGGGGAGAGTGAGAGAGGTCCAGGGGGTGCGTGGCGTCTCCGTGGCGTCGTCTAGGAGCACCGGGGAGGAGCCAAGCAGGCAGGGAGGGAGGAGGTGGCCGGCGCGGGGCGGCCACGCGCCTCCGTCCTTCTGGCGGGGAAGGAAGACGACAGGGAGGAGGCGGTGGTGTGCTGGGCCGGCCAGCTGCAGTGCTGGGCCGGTCGGTGGGCGCCAGGTAAGCTTCTGCCAGGTAAGTCCTTCTCTCTATCTCTTTTATTTGTTTTAGTTTTCTATTTCTTCTGTAGCTTTAGGGCTTTATTTAAAATACCAGAACAAACCCAAAAATCAAGGAACTGCTCATGGATACTGTTTAGAATATTACCAACAGCAAACATTTTAGTTCATGATTATTTGGACATTTAAAATATTTTATAGCATTTAAATGCCCAAATGCAAATAGAGTATGATTTAATCCAGAGCCCAAATATGTCATGAAAAAATGTGCATCACCTCTGGTTACTGTTTCCAGCATTTTCCAAGAATGATGAACATTTTTGGAAGCCATTTGGATTTCTGGAAATATTTTGGTTGAACCTAGTGAATTCCTTTAATGCTAGGGTTTGGACAATCCCCATTTCAGGTTTAAAAGAAATTTAAACATGATGCAACACAAGACTAACTAACCCAGAGCAGATCAGAACTAGGGATGTGACATGAGGCCTCCGCCGCATCGCAGCCGGCCACGGGAGGCAGGAGCACGAGGCACAACCGACGCTGGTTTGGGCGGCTGGAGCAAGAAGACCAGAGGTTGAAGAAGCACTACGGCTGTTGCATGGACATAGTACGGTCACTGGAGCTAGAATCGTGCATATTGACTAAGTTGACAAAGCCCTCCGTCCCCGTCAACTTAGTAGGCCCACAAGTCAGCCTGCCACTATACTGGGTCCCAGCTAACAGGGGGAGTATTCATTTTTTTTGTGCGTAATAAGGAGGCACTTCCTTGCGTGCGAAGATATAGCTGGTGGGTCCGAGCTGTCAGCGGTGGTAATGTTTTTTCTCGAAGTACAGAGGCCCTTTCGGTGGGTCCCTGATGTCAGGTGGAGGAATCATTATTTTGCGCATAATAAGGAGGCATTTCCTTACGTGCGGCCATGGACCCAGTTGTCGGCCTCTCCACGTACAGTCCACTTCAGATGCATGTCGGTCGTTGACCATGTTGACCAGGCCGCGCAGAGAGCACCAGGGCGGTGGACGACGGCGAGGCCTATGAAGGGAACGACACGGAGGCAGGGAAGACTTGGCAGTTGTTTCCCACGCGGAGGGGAGTACGATTGTACGTGGGTTTACTGGTTCGTCTGCCGTCGCCGGAGAATAACAGCAGGTGTGGGTGAGTAGAGGGATGGCTAGGCTAGTGATGGGAGTACGGTGGGGCGGTGAGGCCTGCGCGGCAGCACAGCTGGCCGCGGGGAGGAGGGAGCAGGCAGTCCCACCGGCGCTTGTTTGAGCGGCTCGAGCAGGAAGAGCAGAGATTGAAGAAGTACGACGGTCGTTCGATGAACATCCAATAGTCACTGCTTGTGCGTCAACCTTTTTTTAGGAAAGCCTCAAATCTGTGGAAAATAGCATACAGCCCATCTGTCATTATTTCTAATAATTTACAGCCCATTTGCTAATTCTTAAGGTTTTTTTTGGAGCCTATATTCTTTTTGTTAGCATTACAGCCCATATTGTGGCCACGGTTAAAAAATTGTACGAAATTTTGCATATTTTGGTGCGGTCCGAACTGTTTTTAATCCCGAAATTTTGACTCACATTCAAACTAATTTTAAAAATAATGTATATCAATATAAAATCCAACAAATTCTCCACGCATAAAAATCAATGTAATTTAAAATCTTGAAATGAAAAAAAGATATTTTAAACTAACTGCCGGTTTGATGTGTTTTAAAAATGTACAGCCCATTTCTCATTACTCATAGGCCATTTTCTCGGCCAGCCGAATGATGCTCTCCTCGTCTTGAAAGATTTGCAGCCCAACAGGCCTAACAAAGTGACTTACTTGGCAAATCACAAAAAAACTGGGTTGTGGCCGTGGACCCAGTAGTCAGCCTCTCCACGTACAGTACTCTTCCGATGGAAGTCGGTCGTTGACCACATTGACCATGCTGCGCCGAGAGCACCAAGGTGGTGGACGACGGTGAGGCCTAGGAAGGGGATGACGCGGAGCCGGGGAAGACGCGGCAGTGGATGCCCACGCGGAGAGGAGTACGAGGGTTCACTTGTTCGGCTGCGGCGTGAGCCTGCCGTCGCCGCAGAATAATAGGGGTGTGGGTGAGTAGAGGGATACCCTGGGCCAACGGTGGGAGTAGTAGGGGCGGTGAGGCCTCCGCGGCATCATAGCCAGCCACGAGAGGTAGGAGCACACGGCACGACCGGCGCTGCTTTGGGCGGCTGGAGCAAGAAGACCAGAGGTTGAAGAAGCACTATGACCGTTGGATGGACATCATACGGTCACTGGAGCTAGAATCGTTCATATTGACTAAGTTTACAAAGCCCTCCATCCTCGTCAACTTAGTAGGCCCACAAGTCAGCCAGCCACTATGGTGGGTCCCAGCTAGCAGGGGGTATTCATTTTTTGGTGCGTGATAAGGAGGCACTTCCTTGCGTGCGAAGATATAGCTGGTGGGTCCGACCTGTTAGTGGGGGGAACGTTTTTTTCGTGAAATACAGAAGCCCTTCCCACGTACAGTGCACATACAGTGCATAATAAGGAGGAACTTTCCTTGCGTGCGACCATGGACCTCGTGGGTCCCAGCCGTCAGGCTCTCCACGTACAGTCCTCTTCCGATGACTCTCGTATGTTGACCACGCCACGCCGAGCGCACCGAGGCGGTGGACGACGGTGAGGCCCCAGACTAGAATGACCCGGGGATGGGGAAGACGCAGCAATGGAGTCGCAGACGAAGAGGAGTGGGAAACTTGACTGGTTCGGGTGCGGTGTGGGCCTACACTCGGCAGAGAATAACAGGAGGTGCGGAGTGGAGGGATGGCCTGGCCGTCGGCGGGGTAGCATTTCGCTGAGGAGCGCAAAACAATGCCGCTAGACGCCGAAGGCTGGAGTAGGCGGTTCCGGCAGCGCTGGGGGAAGAAGACGAGAGATTGAAGAAGAATGCCAACCGTTGGATGTAAATCCAACGCCTTCTTAGGCTTCGACCTACTAGCCCACATGTCAGCCAGTCCATTTGTTTTTTTAGTCAATTTGGTGGGTTGGCTGAAATAATGATGGAGCATCTATGCAGCCCGTTTAAATCCAATTTGCATTTTTCTCGAAATCCGCGGACTTGATGGGCTGGGTGAAAATATCATGTTGGGCTAGACAGAGAAATGTTATAAAAACATAAACACATGATTGCACGTCAGTAAAATCTTTGCAAGCTTATGTACGCAATCACTAGGAGTTAACTTGCCAAGTTATATATAAACAATTATTATTATTATTTTGTAAGAACTTTAAACTTATGAAATAAAATATCATTTTAATTTGATGAGTTAATAATACGTTGGGGTATTATTATTTTTTAGGGTAGACGTGGGACAGTTGAGTTGGTTCTAGGGGAAAGTACTGGGAGAAAACTCAGTTTACATCGAAAAAGAAAGTGGGAGAAAATTCAGACACCTGCTAGGTCCACCTGAGGAGGGGAATATGTTGGGAGGAAGGAGATTCAAAGCACTACAGTCGAGTGAACTAGTTTTTTTACGGACAAGTGAACTAGTTTACATACATAAGCAAATAGCCACTAAAAAAGCAATCATGTTAATGGGTTCTTAAAAGAAATATTTTGGAAAAAACAGATAATTACGACACATAGGCTAATGCATGAAACACTCAGATGATAAAGGTGCTTATAAACAGATAAAGTACAACATCTAGACCTTCCTGGCACGCTTGATCATGACGCTGCGGCTGTCCATGTACTCGTCGGTTAAGGGAAGCAGACACACCCTCATGTCCAAGATCTGCATGTACATGTCGTAGCATGCGTATGCATCCTTGGTCGCGTAGGTTATGTAGGCTAGATTCAGAGGTACCTCCCATGTGTTCAGGTCGTCTTCTTTCATGTTGGCGTATCAGGGGTCGATGATGGTCTCAGCGAGGTCAACCACGAAGTCCTTCTCCTGCCCATTGCTGATGATCTTGTAATGCTTCTAGATGTCGACAAGCTTGTTGCACCAGATGGCCGAATCGTCGCGTTCTTCCTTCTCTCCACCATAGTGAAGGTGTAGTCGGCGCTGCCGATGAAACGGGTGAATGCTCCAGAACCTGGTGCAGCCATAGGACTGAGGTGAGGCAGAGCTTCACCGAGTCCGTATCGTTGGTGTACATCAAATTCAACTTGGTGCAGCCATAGGACTGAACGGCGAACTCAAAGGGGAACTCCTTGCTGAAGTCCATATCCAGGAGGCTCACCCCTCGGATCGCCATTGGAGTCTCTTCGAGTGAACGAGTGTGTAGGCGGCGGCAGTAGTTCGTTTTTCAGCTCTTGGGGAACCGGATTCAATAGTAAGCTGAGTGTGTACAAGCGACAACAGTTACTACCCCTCCCTCATCCGCTGCACGCCCGGCAGAAGATGCACCCTCGGCGCATTGAAACGCCTCCATTAAGAAACCTACTCCGGCCACATGTTGGTTCACGAGCTGGTCTGTATTGGTACTGTAATAACAGGAGTTAGTGGTCACTTTACTTAAATTTAATTAGCTTTGATAGAAATTTATACTTAAAACAAGCAATGCATTCGCTCGTTCTATCAGTGCCATAGGATCAACATGCACAACAATTAGAATTATTATTCTCAGGACGCACACGATCAGCACATTTGTCGCACTTTCACAAAGATAATACTACCAAGTTTGAACTGTTTGTTATGGTTGTTGTCATCTGCATCATCATGTCGTGTTTCCTAGCTTGCAAGATTCAGAACCAACAAATAAGATCCAAACTATAAGTACAACAAAGATGCCTACACATCTCATTGATTCCCAGCTTGCAAGATTCAGAACCAACAAATAAGATCCAAATAATAAGTACAACAAAGATGCCTACACATCTCAATTATTCCCAGCTTGCAAGATTCAGAACCAACAAATAAGATTCAAATAATAAGTACAAAAAAGATGCCTACACATCTCACTGATTCCCAGCTTGCAAGATTCAGAACCAACCCATTAGAGCCTTTTGATAAAGTGAATATCGGGATTAAATCCATCTTGGCTAGCCATGTCATACAATCGAAGAACTTGGCGAATGCTCTTGACCGTCACAACATATGTAGTTGAGTATTCATGTTTGCACAGCACAAACAAGGAGACAGGAGAGCATGATTTTGCTTTAATAGCGGCCTCCTTGAACTCAACCTCCAGCTCTACTTGGATGAGGTCTGCCTGGAGTTCCATGATTAAATTCATGTGCCTTTTTCTGCAGTTCACCTGAAATGAAGCAAAGATTGCATCATTCAGCTAGCAAGAAGTACTTGCTCTTGTGAGCTGGCAGTTTCTTCTTTAGTAGTTGCACTAAAATTGAGGAACATTAAGGTTGGTTGTCCAGCTCATGTAAGGTGCAACTATAATTTTCTTATCCTTTTGTGCAGTTCCACTAAAATAAAGTGCCATTGTGGTGACAGTGACGGCTCCATCTTGCAAAGGCTAATAAAATGTTGCACGAGATTACCGGCAGAACTTGACGGAGATTTTGGAAAATCCAATCACCATTTTGTGCAGTTCCACCAAAATTGAGAGATGTTGCCCACGTGACATTTTAGTTGAACTGCACAAGACACTCATTCCAAAAAAAAGTGTTTTGTGCAGTTCACCAAAAGGTCACAATAGCAACAAGGTGAAATGGATATCCCTATCTGCACAAAAAGATAGAAAGTAAACAGTTGCTGGTCAATAAGAATATACGAAACATATACAAAATGAAAAGAAGCATCTTAATTATGTTCATGGCAATCACGCAAGGATAGTAGAAATTTTAAAACGTCAGCAATGCTTCATGTTACCAGAAGCATTACAATCAACAATGAGATTCCTCAAATATGGGATTACTTTAATGGTGGCATTGCTTGTTTACCAGACACAGTAAATCAACAGCAGCTAAAGAGTTGGTTTAAGGGCATGGGACCGTGGGGATACCAGGACACTCTGCATCGTAAAGGAGCAACTTACTTATCATATTGGGGAAAACAGCAGGAGTGCCATTTGTAACACAGTTTAATTGCATCTTCTCACTGGAGGCATTAGATTAACAATAACACTGGTTAGACATGTTCCTAAGGTAACGGTGTGATCGCTTCATTTTACATGCACCCTTACATTAACAACAGCAAAAAGTTGGTATAAGGGCATCCGACAGTGGATGCATCAGCACAATGTACCTACAAGGAGGCATAAAGTGGTGATGCCGAGTTTGTTCATGCTATGTGAGGGCAGCAAACATAATCCTGGAGACCTTGTACTATGTGAGGGCAGCAACTCTAATCCTGGAGACCTTTTACTATGTGAGGGCAGCAAATCTAATCCTGGAGACCTTTTACTATGTGAGGGCAGCAAATCTAATCTTGGAGACCTTTTACTATGTGAGGACAGCAAATCTAATCCTGAGACCTTTTACTATGTGAGGGCAGCAAATCTAATCCTGAGACCTTTTACTATGTGAGGGCAGCAAATCTAATCCTGGAGACCTTTTACTATGTGAGGGCAGCAAATCTAATCCTGAGACTTTTTACTATGTGAGGGCAGCAAATCTAATCCTGGAGACCTTTTACTATGTGATGGCAGCAAATCTAATCCTGGACATACTCTGTTGACTTGTCCACCAGCCGCCACTTTCTATCCTTTTTTCAACCAATAATAGATATGTTCCTTATCCAGTTTCTACTGTGTTTTCCCATTATTTCCCTTTTCAACCAAGAGACCGGTTGGGTATCCGGTCTCTACTACTTTCACCATATTATTTCCTCTTTGAATCAAGTCCTAGATTCATGCTACAACTTTCCCTCCTTTCTTCGTTGTTTGAGCAAAGCCCTAGATTCGAATGCATGAAGTAGCTTTACCTCTAATAATACTAAAAATTTAGGTGGCTTTGGAAGAGCTGATGAGAGTAGAAAAAGATGCACATGCAGACACGTGGGGAGCTGGGCAGTAGAGCAAGGCCGCTTTTGAAGAAGTTATACCTGAGGGTCGTCAGGATGTCGGCGGCGGTAGGTCGGATCTGCGGACAATACGGCAGGGAGGAAGAAGGGTTGGAGGACCTCCCGAGCCGGCGCTGTGTCGGAAAGAACAGCACGGGCAGAGGATCGGGCCCCTCCGGCAGTTGTGGGTTTCCCCCCTCAGCGGTGATGACCGCGTGAACTACGCACCTTTTAGTCCTCTACACACACCGGCCGAAGGGATCCGGCCGGATCTGTGACCAGCGGTGAGCAGAGAGAAAATGTCGCTACCGCTATCTTGATTATATCTGGAGAGGATGAGAGAATGAAGAGAGCAACCCTAGTAAAGCAAGCTCTCAGGCCCCTGCGTCCATATATAGTGGAGTGATTATCTTTTTTCTCTCCACAACAAGCGTTTCAATTTGTGTATGTGGCATTAAAGAAAAGAAACTCTCTATTTAAGGTGACTACTGTATGACTCCTACTTACTACTAGTAGTACTACAGTATTGTTCACTTGTGCTCCCCGCCCCTCCATTCATTAAACAACCCCACGGGTGAGTAAACATACAATAAGTACTGTATTTATATAGAACGAACAAGCTCGAACTATTTTCGCGTAGTTAAAAGTTGAGGGCGGGGCTTTTCTCGGGTAGTACGCGCGGCAGTTTTCGGGTAGGCGGTTTGACAGAGAGGCGAGTGGGGCTGTGCGATTTGACGGTGCGTTACTGCTGGAAAGACTTGTGATATGACCACTCACTATAGTCATGAATTACTAGCGCTCCGACCGAGGTGATGCCCCCCTTCCGTTCCGCGCTCTAATCTGGTGCATGACACGTCAACCCGGATGTTGGCTCTCCCACATGTCTGAGTAGTAAGAAGGAGCAAAGAATGATGCGGTATATACTAGTACTATACTATGTACTACTCAGGTCGGAGGAGTGTGAACCACGGCAGCCCAGTGAACCAGTAGTGCGGACCATGGTAGCCCAGTGAACGAGCAGTAGAAAACAATGTGGTGATATGGCCATAAAAAACAATGTGCTACGGTCCACATTGTAGAATGTACAGTAACACTCCTCTTTGTTTGGATCCCTGAGTTAGAGCTAGTTTGGGTTGAAATAGCCTCAAATTATCAAAACAAGAGGGGTTAGTTTGAGCTAGTTTGCTCTAACCCAGCTAAAAAACTAGCCTGATGGAGAGGTTCTAATTGGGTTAGTTATCCTCGGGCCCACTAAAAGAGAACTAAAAAAATCTCCCCTGCCGCACCAGATCGCTCCCCCCCCCCCCCCCCGTCTCGCACGACTCCTCTCTGTTCCCCATAGGGCCGCCCGCCCAAGCATCGCTCGCCCTCTCTCTCCTCCGGCTGCCCTCTCCTTCCGGCCTACGCCGCCCTACTCCGGCCGCCCTCTCCCTCTGGCCTTCGAAGGTCGCCCCGCTCCCCCTTCACCAGTCATTTTTCTCCCTCTGTCATGCGCGGTGGCGGCACATCTACCAGGGAGGTTGCGAGAGGGGTGAGTTTGTTCGTTCCTTCTCTGTCGCACGGCCATATCATTGATCTTGCTTGCTCTAGCGCTAATTCTGATTTGGAAAAGTATATCCTGATCAAACTTGGTATAGATTTGTCGTGCACACATGGAATTGTTTGATGCTGCTTGAGGAGGTAATAAATCTTTCTAGAGGCCCAAAGATTCAGGTCACCTTTCTAGGTATTTCAGTTTCAGGCTTGCATTATTTCTAGAGGCCCAAAGATTCAGTTCACCTTTATAGGTATTTCAATTTTAGGCTTGCATTATTTCTAGAGGCCCAAAGATTCAGTTCACCTTTCTAGGTATTTCAGTTTCAGGCTTGCATTATTTCTAGAGGCCCAAAGATTCAGTTCACCTTTCTAGGTATTTCACTTTCAGGCTTGCATTATTTCTAGAGGGCCAAAGATTCAGTTCACCTTTCTAGGTATTTCACTTTCAGGCTTGCATTAGTATAGAGGCCCAAAGATTCAGTTCACCTTTCTAGGTATTTTAGTTACACGCTTGCATTATTTCTAGAGGCCCAAAGATTAAGTTCCCAGTCGGCAGCAAGCGTCCCTGCTACCCATGCCGGTGTCGACCTCAACTCGCAAGGGCCAGCGTCGGAGGGGTTCCCGGGGCTTGGGCTCTACACATCCTTCCTCCAGAGCGACGATGGTGAGCTCCTCCCTCAATGCGTGAGGGGCTCTGGGCTCCCTCCCTATCGTGAATGACTTCCGTGATGAGTTAGCTCATTCTTTGTTTCATGAAGTATTTTTTTATTTTGTGAAGCTTGATTGACGACTTGTTTGTTTAAGTGGGATATCTCATTTGTATGGACAAAGTAAAAATTATCATGTTTTGCATACTTGATTTGTATAGATGGTTCGTTTATGTCAATTGTGAGCGGGAGGAGGCCACAGAAGAGCCGGCCACAAATCCAGCAGGAAATAGGGCCCATAGTAGTCAAATGATTGAGATAGAGCATTTATTGTCAATCTAACTCTGCCATCCATACACCTCTTTGGTTTAGAGTTAGTTCAGGGTTAGAATCTAACTCTAACCTCTAACTGAGTTAGAGTTCTCCTCGTCTTGGTTCATCGCCATCATACTTTCCCCATTCCTATGTTTTCAGTATCCTCCGAATCAAAGAGGCCTTTTTTTACGGGAAAAATCAAAGAGGCCCTTAGACTGGTTTAGTTCCGGTCATTTTTATAAATGTGTTATGTCTAAAATTTAATGAACATGCTCCGGTTTCCACGAAAATAATCCAGTTTCATGTAGTAATTCATTCATTTATTTATTCTTCTGCGGGGGGTTTGCATGTAATTCATGAGGTCTGAAATGTAAAGTACCCCGGCATATGCTCCGAGTCATGCATGCACTATGACCCAGATGCTCTATGTCCCACATGTCGGTGAACGGGAGCACGTGGAAATAGCCTAGGAGTACATATAGGAGGATAAATGCGTGAAAAAATATGTATTGTGAAGCGTAGCCACGATTCGAAAAGGAGACCTAAAGTGATGACAGCTATAGGTCGCACGCACCCAACTAGTGGTACTAGACATCCTCGGTGGGCTTGCGGATCAATTTTCAGAAGTCCACGCTTATCACTGTCAACACGACCGCGGATTTCACCTTGCGTTTGGCACAGGTGTTCGGCTGCTCGGTTGGCTCTATGCCTTTTACGTACCTGGGGATGCCCATGGGCACGGCCCGGCCGTCTGTCACGGACCTCATGCCTCTTGTCTCATTGGTTGAGCGCAAGCTCTCTACGGCTGCCTCACTTCTTGATCTGGGCTCTAAGCTGACACTGGTCAACTCCGTGATCACCTCCCTGGCGATCTATGAGATGTGCTCGATCAGGTTGCCGCCAAAGATCCTTGATCACTTGGATAAGCTACGGCGATACTGCCTTTGGGCCAAGAACACCGACGTTGGCCCAAAGGCTGTCTCCTTGGCAGCCTGGGACCTAGTGTGCAGACCGAAACACAAAGGGGGGCTCGGCGTGATCGATCTGAAGATCCAAAATCAGGGCCTGTTGCTCAAGCAGCTGCACAAGTTCTATAACCGCATGGAGATTCCGTGGGTTGAGCTCGTTTAGGAAACCTACTACAAGGGTTTGGTCCCTCATGCTTTGGACACCTGCGGCTCGTTCTGGTGGAGAGATGGCATGAGCCTGGCTCCTGTTTATAGGGGCGTCACGACCATTGAGGTGCGTAACGGGAGCTCGACCCTCTTCTGGAAAGATGATTGGCATGGTGGCATTCTAGCCGACAGCCACCCCCGGTTGTTCTCCTTCGCTAGACATGAAGATGCCTCCGTGCATGGGCTCTTAACTTCTCCCACGCTCGGTCAAAACTTTCACCTGCCTCTGTCAATTCAAGCTAGGGATGAGCTCGAAGCCTGGCAAACCGCCATGTCCTCGTTGGTGCTCACCGAGGGGAGCGATGCTTGGCATCCGGTTTGGGGCTCGGAGGGGCTCGCCTCCAGCAAGTTCTACCTGCACTGCTTTCGGCACGAAGTAGCGGATGAGGCGTTTGCATGGGTCTGGAAAACAAAGTGCACCAACAAATGGAAGGTGTTTGGGTGGCTGCTTCTTGCGGACAGACTAAACACTCGTGGACTGCTCAAAAGAAAACACATGAAGCTGCGGGATGATGACTACACGTGCCTTCTTTGCCGCCGGCCGCCTGAGGAAACTGTGGAACACCTGTTTTTTCAGTGTGAGTTTGGTCGGGCCTGTTGGGAGAAGCTGGGGATCACTTGGCCGAGTCAGGGCAATCGAGTGTAGCTCTTGCATGCAACCAGAAGCTCGTGGACCGGGCCCATGTTCATGGATATCTTCATTCTTGCTTTGTGGAGCCTTTGGAAGGAACGAAACAACAAACATTTTAGAGGGGTGACACCGACCGTTGATGGGTGGGCCAAAAGAGTCAAACTAGATTTTGGCATGATGAGACATAGGATCAAAGAGACCTTGTTGTCGGTTGTTCATAGGGTGATTAGCTTTGTCTAGACCCCTCCTCCTATACCCTTGTTGTATAGGTCTCCTACTCTGCCCCACCATGTAACCTCTCTCTCTTCTAATCTTGTGTGTTGAGATGTAATACAAAGTCAGTGGGGGTTGCCCTCACTGTCCCAAGCTTTCAAAAAAAACTAGTGGTACTAGACATACGATTATTTTTTCCCTCAAAAAAAAGGAGGCACGAGTGCTCAGTACTCCTATTCTATAAACATGAGTCCCATCTGACAACAGTGTTCGTGCTACAGCTAGCTCTCCTCCCTCATTTCTCTCTTCTAATTCTAAACTCGGACGACGCCCGGTGGGCGGGGTGGGTTTGCTCAACTACGGCCCCACCTCACAGTGAAAATGTTATGACTGGAATAAAAATGCCATATACTCCCTTCGTTCATAAATACTCCCTCCGTCCGGAAATACTTGTCAAAGTAATGGACGTATCTAGACGTATTTAAGTGTTAGATACATCTATTTTTAGTCATTTTTATGACAAGTATTTTCGAACGGAGGGAGTATAAGCCTTTTTAGATACTATTTCAAATGGAATACAGCATACAGATGTATGTACGCATAGTTTAGAGTGTAGATTCACTCATTTTGCTCCGTATGTAGTAGTCACTTGTTGGAATCTTTAGAAAGACTTACATTTGGGAACGGAGGGAGTACTATACTAATAAAACATTAAGGCCACGAGGCGATGCAGTGTTGGTTACAGGAGGCAAGAAGAAGAGATGCATCCATCGATGACGTCCACCTCCTCGACTCAGGGCGCCGGCTTTCGTGGCCAAGTCGACGTGCTTCTGAACAATGGCGTCCAAATATTCTAGCCGCTGGAAGTAGGCCAACGTCTTTCTGTCCTCGCTTGCCTTGTAGTGGCCTATGTAGACGATTTCCTCGTAGACATGGATGTGCAGGTCAACGGTTTCTTGCATGGCGATGCGCTGCGCGACGAGCGCGGCCTCGAGGTGCACATTCTTCGTCGCAACCTCCGGCACCTGCAGGGCCACCAGGGCTTGAAAGAGTTCGTCACCATGGAGGCCGATGAGGGTGGCAGGCAATGAGGAGCCTGGGCGCGCGGGCTGGAGCAGTACGGCAAGGTCGTCCGTGCGCTTCTTGACGGCGGTGAACTTGCGGATGGAGTTGACCATCATGTCGTCCATGCGAGAGGCGAAGCCGGCGTCAGCGAGGACTATGATGCTTGCGGTCGCCAGCACTGTCTGGAACGCTGCACGGTGCGGGGCCGCAGGCTGGCGCCTTGGATGATTTGGCACAGCCGACTGCCGCTCACGTCCATCGCTTCCATAGGTGCTTGTGGCTTCTGGTCACTTGGTCTTGGATTGGAGTGAGCAGTGTTGCACAGAGACTTGGGAGTAGAGGATTTGAGTGGTGGGGCGCCTTTATTATATGAGAGTCCAAACTATGTTGCATTCACATTGTACTGGCTCTATTCTGCTTCTCCAATTAATTCCCTCTACATGTAATTGAGGATGCATCATTGACCGTTCAATGTCTCGGGAACCGCTACCCTCTTCCTCCTTGGCATTCAAGCGCCTATGGACCCGTCGACGACGAGGTGCCTATGGTGACTTCGTAAATTTCAAGATGATAGTGCCGTGCATGTGTGCGCTCATAGGGGTGAGTGTATGCGCGTGTATATGAGCGCTTGCATCTGTACTTTGTCAAAAAATATAAATGCATGTCAAAAACAGACTAGTCAGTATACTCAATATTATGCACCTCAGAGAGGAAAACGATAGAACTAGTACGTATTTATTTACGGTGCAGATTCACTCATTTTGCTCCATATGTACTCCATCTCGGTGTAGTCTAGTCACTTGTTGAAATCTCTAGAAGGGCAAATACTCCTTTCTGGTTTACAGGGCTATATACTAGCAAGTAGTTGTACGTACTAGTACAATAGTGGGCTTACATAGCAATTTTGTCTCATGCAACGTTCGGTTTGCGCTTGGCTCTTCGCCTCTTCGAGAAGACGAAAAATGATGTTACTACTACTGCTTCTACAGTGTCGAATCCACTGCTGCATGTCCGTCCATCGCGAGCGGGACGGATAGCTTGTTGTAGAAGCATGTCCTCGTTTGTGAGCAACCGCGCGCATGGGCGAGGGAGAAGGCGTGTAGTAAATCAAGCTTCTCCTCGTTGTACGAGTTGACGCGACACATCATAACACTGGCCCCACATGCTTGCCTCTAAACTTGGCTGAAAGACCCGCAGTGTACAATATATTTGTTGCAACCTCTAACATTTACCCACCACAAATTAAAATATATGTGGCCGTATGCATCGCTCTGATGCAGAGGCCGGGGAGTCCCCCCTTTTCGAAAAAAACTAATTAAAATATATATTCCTGTCTTGACCAGATGAGCGTGCAAACTACAATCACCAGGGTGACAGGTAGGGCCAGAAGACTATTTTAATTTTTTTTTAAACTTCGAGACGGCCACATAGCATGGAGCCACCCGAACGATTTTAAGCTTACAGGCACGGTACACGCTATCCTAGACTACTCTACACATGAAACTGCCACACGAGCGTCCGGGCTGCGCTTGGCTCTTCGCCTCTTCAGGAAGTCGAACAATCATGGAGTACTACTGCACTGGAGGAGTACTACAGTACGCTTCTGGCCATTTGACACCGATTGAACTGCTGCATGTCCACCGCGTGCGGGAGGGAGAGCGTGTAGCGAAAGCTTCTCCTAGGTTGTGTTTGGTTGCATTCTCATCTCAGCATATTTGTTCCCTCTTCGTGCGTGCTTATCTCAACACCCCTCTTCATGCATGCTCTCCTCATGCATGCTCCTAGTGTATTTGTGTTGAGCTAGTGTGGACTCATGCACCCTTCATACACTCTACCAAACACACAAAAGTGGGTCGAGAAGGGAACTTTTACTCTCATGCACCCTTCATGCACCCTACCAAACACACCCCTAGTCTTGCCAGCCACCACGCTCAAGGGCGAGGGAGGGACGCTCCTGCCTTTGCATGTATGACATGTGGGCCCGAGAGGTGGGTGGTCAACCTGTCATACAGCCAAAGGCAGGTGCAGTTAAGTCTGCGAGGGAGAGGATAATCAAACTTCTCGTTGATGTACGAGTTGACGCGACACATCAAAGCATTGCACTCGATATATTTCAATAATTTGTGTTTACCGATGCATTAATTACAACGCATGCATGCATGCCGTGACTCTCCTTTTGATATTTGCATGTGTTGATTTAATGCACCTTGAAGTAGTACTCCCTCTAATTCCTTTTACTTTGCGTATAACTTTTTCTTGTTTTTCTCAAATTAGTCTGCGCGTCCGCGTTGGTTTCCATCTGTGCCCCCGCTCGATTAGTTCTACCCCCATTAATCGCGCTAGTTTCCAAAGCAGAAAATGGCTACATGCAAACGCATGCAGCGCCGGATGCGGCTTAACCGCCTGGGGAAGCCAACTCAAGCGAAAAGGAAGGAGGACCAGCCAACCATTGCATGCGCATTTATTGTCGATATTTATGCAGCTTACTCATGCACAGGGGAAAATTTGTCCAGAAAACTCAAACTACTGCCTTCCTTGGTATGCGGGAGGAGAGTTATGCACAGAGTATAAAATGGTAAAGCTTTGTAATGCCCCGGCCCAAGCAAGAGATGGTTGTGCACGAGGAGGGCGAGCTCATGCACACGGAACAGGAACCGACGAGGGAGCTCACTAAGGTCTCCATGGACCTCACCGTGCTCCACTGCCCCTTGTGCCTCCACCCCTTGACGCCTACAGTGTATGAGGTTCGAATACACCTAGTCTGTTCGGCTGATTGAGCAAGGTGCAGGTTTCTTGATTGATGTGTTGTTTGATTGATTTCTGCAGTGCAAGGGAGGGCACTTGGCCTGCACAGACTGCCGCGTCGAGCGCCCCGGGAACCAGCGGCAGTGCCAGAAGTGCGAGCGCGGCAGTGGCTTCGACGTGCAGAGCACGGCGGTGGAAGTCGTCGTTTCGTCACTGAGGGTGGTGTGCCCGCACGAAGGCTGTGGGATCTACGTCACTTACCACAAGCTCGCCGATCACCAGAGCGTGTGTCCACTCGCGCCCTGCAAATGCCCCATGCCCGTCTGCGGCTACGAAGGCCCGCCGCCGGTGCTCTACCACCACATTAGCAACGCGCATCCCATGCTCGTGCACAGGATCCAGTATGGCAAGGTGCTCCAGCTGCAAGTGCCACTATCGGAGCCACGGCTCTTGCTGTTCGCGGAGGAGGACGGCCGCGCGTTTTTCGTGGTTGGCGGCATGCTCGACATCGGCGCGCCTATCGTCGTGTCGGTGGTCTGCATCGGAGCAGGGGCATCCCCACAGCTGCACTACATGGCCAAGCTGTGGGCGAACAGCCCGCCGGGGGAGCCCAAAGGCACGACCGACGCCGTCAAGGTGGAAATGGAGGTGACAAGCAGCAAGGATCCCGGCGACGTCGACATGCAGGAGCTAACTTTTTCACAATTCCGCCCAAGCTGCTGGCCAGGGCTAAGCTGGTGTCCCTCCACATTCAGATTGACAATCTCACGTCCTAAATGTTTCTATAGTGCCTTCTGTTTATCTTAGTAATATGCTAATATAGGGATTACCTCGGTCGACTTTAGCTTAAGAAATGGTGGGTTTTGGTGGCGATGCAGCAATTACTTCGACATCAGATCAGTAATTTCCAACAGTCGAATGGATATTTTGTGTCTGTTGGATATAAAGTTCCTTTGGGTAAGAAGTACGTACTAGATAAAAGGATATGTATGTAGACGTATTTTAGTTTTAGATACGTCCCTTTTTATCCATTTTAATGACAAGCACTCCCTCCGTTCCACAATACATGCCTTCCATTTGTCAAAATATAGATATATCTATACATGTTTTAGTATATAGGTACATCCATGATAGAGCCAGTCGGATGGTTGAGAACACTACAATTCGTAGCTACAGATGCATGTGTGACTCCCAGATGCAGAAGCCTGGGGTCATCATCCTCCTTTTCGAGAAAAAATAGACGCGTGTGTGAGAGGACGAATGTGTGCGTGCACCTCTTCTCTTCCTGTATAACGTACTAAACTCAGAGTACAAGTTTTTGTGGGTGGCACGATGGTGCGTGCGAGAAGTCCCGAGAGATAGGTTTAATGCGTCTAAAAAAAGACTAGCCTATAGCTCGTCGCGCGGCTATTCCTGTCGAGCGCCCCATTAACCGTAAGATATGTATACGACGGTGCCAGTTATTGCACGTACACAGTAGAAAAAGTACACCACGGCTAAGAACACGTGCCCACGTAACGCCATCCGGGAATAGTGTCGCACTTCGAAACTAGAACCATCAATAAATTTTGAGCTTGCATCTCATCCACGCTATATTGAATTGCAAACATGTTCACACCGATCACAACCTAAACGGATTCCCACTTAGGAGCGTATTAGTACTCGATTATAAATACTAGTATGCCAAGATGACTGCACATTCCTCCTCAACTCCTCATCCACAAAAACAAACAAGTCATTCAGCATCCTTCCCTTGCGTCTGCCATGGCCAGCGTGCGTTCTGGGTCGACAGATTGCCACCAGGGAGAGGCGAGTATGGATGTGGAAGCACGAGAGATGTCCCGCCTCGCTGCAAAAGCAGCCGACATGCCCCGCCGTGCGGAAGCAGCAGCACAGAGGTCCCGTCGTGCCACTGAAGCAGCACGGAGGTCCCGCCGCACCGTCGATGCAGCAGACTGGTTCGGCCGCACCGTGGAAGCAGCAGAGATGTCCCGCCGCGGCGCGGTGGCCTGGGAAAATTTCTCGTGGGCAGGCGACAACTGTTATAGGCGCAAGCATGCAATCATCCATAGCCAGATGGATCAGATCTCCAGCTGGGTGAGGCTGCAGGACGACATGAAAGCCTTGTTTGAACAGGCTACCGGTGTCATCCGGCAACTAAGGGAGGGCAATGAGAGGCTCCAGGCCGAGTGCGACCTGCTGAGGGTGAAGATCGTCCAAAGTGGAGACCGGCAGGAGGAGACCAATGCCTTGTTGAAGAGGACCCGGTGTCATCGTCAAGAAACTTATGGACTAGAATGACATGCTCCGCATCGAGAGCCAAAGGCTGGTGGAGGAATCCGTGGATGTTCTCAAGCAGCGTCTTCAGGACACGAAAGAGCTCATCGCCGCACGCCGCGGAGACTAGTTCCCTCGGCCTGCAGCAACGCATCAAGAAAGTAGAGATCAGCGAGCCAGATCCTTGCCTTCCTTCTTCTTTTGCCCTTGTTATTTCGGGCGTAGCCGCATGTGGCTTTTTTAATTATCTTTCTAATTATGTAAGACAATTAATCGTCCTTATATATTCATCAGTCTTGCTATAAGTCGCAGTAGATGTTATATAGGTCCGTCGGATCTTACATCAAGATCCGTGCTTTCAGTTTTTCTTTTTTCTCTCCTAAATCTCAGTCGAGTGAGACATAGCCACGCCATTAAACAGAGGCTCGGATGCCATTAATGGAGACCTTGGGAGAGAGGTAGACGGCAGATGGAGGTCAAAGGGCTCTCCTCCCGATAAGCACGCGCAGGGGTCTGATCACACGCCTCTCGTACTCAAATAGCTACCCTGCACGGCGCCTCCTAGCTAATCAAAAATGGGGACGCGTGGTGGCACGTAAATGGTTGTAAATAGAACGCCCACGGTTTCAATAATACTTGTGTTTTCGATTGTAACGTGACAGCACTTGTTCCAAAATGACTTTGTTGATTGTTAATGTGTGCGCCTTCGCAAATCGGACATGGAACCAAGCCAAGTCTCATTATTTTCATGCGTGTTTTGGATTTACAGGAATTAAAAAACTAAGTTTCTTAATGTTTCCAGCCCAGCCACGACGCCCAGAATTTTGAATTTCATTCCCATTTCTTGCATGGAACCTAGAAATTTACCCGAGGACACACATGTCATTTTTCAACCAACTTTGGTGGACAACGTATATCGTTTCGCACTCAAAGGTGGCACGTTCCCTCTCAGAACCACGAGCCTTCTTGAGAGAAGCTTCGGTTTGCAAGAAGCTTATACCAAAATATGTTCCTATTCGGCCAATTCTTTTACCATGGCATGGTAGTACCATGACATGACACCCATGCCAAGTTTCATGATTTTCAGACGTGTTTTGGATTTACAAAAATTTAAAAACCAAGTTTCTCAATGTTCTCGGCCGAGCCACGATGCCTAGATGTTTGAATTTTATTCTCATTTCTTGCATGGGACCTAGAAATTCACCCAAGGACACAAATGTGATTTTTCAACCAATGTTGGTGCACGAGAGCATGTGCTTGTAGTTCAAATTTGACTTATGCACATTAAATGACCAGAAACTCAATTAATGTATAAAAAGCGACAAACGAACCCGGAATAATTCCAAAATTTAACAGGGCACTCATGTAGTTCTATGTTTCCTTTGTTAAGAAACTCAAGGGTGGGGGGGCAGCGTATATCATTTCACACTCAAAGGTGGCACGTTCCCTCTTAGAACCACGAGCTTCCAAATCGGCCCAATTTTTTACCACGACATGTTAGTGCCATGACATGACACCATGCCAAGTTTCTTGATTTCCAGACGAGTTTTTGATTTACATGAATTTAAAATCTAAGTTTCTTGATGTTCTCGGCCGAGTCACGATGCCCAGATGTTTGAATTTCATTCTCATTTCTTCCATGGGACCTACAAATTCAACCAAGGACACACATGTGATTTCTCAACCAACTTTGGTGCACCGCAGCATGTGCATGCAGTTCATATCTAGATTATGCACTTTAAAAGTCCAGAAACTCAATTAATGTATAAAGAGGCCAAACGAACCCGAAATAATTCCAAAATTTAACAGGGCGCTCATATAGTTCTATGTTGCCTCTGTAAAGAAAATCAGGTGTATATCGTTTCGCACACAAAGGTGACACGTTCCCTCTCGGAACCACGAGGCTTGTTGAGAGAATCTCTGGTTTTGCAAGAAGCTTATACCAAAACTTCTCCCAATTCAGCCAAAAATTATACATATGAAAACAGGGTTTAGATTATCCCGAACATCTCGCTACCTAGACCAATAATGTACTATGATTTGAATTCAACATAAAATGGATACAAATATTTGAATTGGAGAGCGTATGGTACATGTAGTTCATAGTGAAATATGATTACTGTTATATGCATGCTTTTTGTTATCAAGATTATATTTAAATTATTGTATAACTTGACAACAATTGTATTCAAATAAGGAGAATTGATTCAAATTTAGTCCATATGGTAGAAGACAATATATATTTTCACATGGTGGAGTAAAATGTTCATATATGATGGAAGATCAAAATGTACGACTGCATCAATTATAAACCGCAAGGTCACCTAACGATATATTCGAATTCAACATAACGTGGATTCAAAAATTGAAATTCGAGATCATGGCATATGTAATCATATAAAAAGGGACATTACTCTTTCTTTGGTGGGAATTGATTTGTTTTTTGTTGTTGTTGAGGGAAGTGCGAATCGATTTGGTACTGTGCAGGGTAATCTTGTTCTCCCGATTTTTTTTACATTTTTCTTGTAGTTTTTTCAATGGCATCTATAGCAGTATAGTAAAAGGGGCATGACTCTCTTGTGTCTTGTATGAATTGTTTTTTTACATGTTAAGTTTGTTCTCCGAACAAGGAATCCGCACCTTGTTATCCTGAAATTTTCAAGCTCGAGTATCTTTTGTCTCACCTGCTTTGAAACTCCTACTTCTTCAACCCGTGTTGTGCCTTGTTATTCGAAATTTGGACACGCACGAGAACTCCCTCCTCATCCGAAATCGCTCCTGCAGCCCAGACACGTGAAATCCCCCTTCTACCCCTCAGCCAGAAATGAAGCTCCACATCGCGGTGTCAAAACTGGTGGGGGCACGCTGGTAACTTACCCTACATTTCGGACAAGCGCGTCCCTAAGCTTGGCTCCCCCCCCCCCCTTTGCCCCCCCCCCCCCCCATTCGCACACCGAGGCCGCCAAAACCCGCGAAACCCCATGCTCCTCCGTCGGCCTCCCGACCGCCGCCCAGCCGGAGACTCTTCCCCGACTATGTCGTCCACCGCAATAGCTCGCCGTCCCCCATCCACCGCACCGGATGAGGATCCATTGTCGATCTCGTCGTCCCACCGGATCAGCCGCCCCGTCGTCCACCTCCAAGGAGATGCCCCGATGTTCACCTCGTCTATCGTGCCACCTCAATCCCCACAGCGCCATCTTGACCTACCCCAGAACCGCAGCACCCTCACCAATTCCTCCGATGAAGCCGAGGCCAACTCGGCGCCACCAAGGAGGTTCTGCACTCACCACTGCATTTTATCTTTTATTCGATTTCATGGGGCTGCCGGTGCTTGATACCGAGCAGACATGGCGGGTCTCCATCGACGGTGCCGTCACCGGCCACACCATCCATGGCGTCTCTCCCCCATGTCGTTGCTTCCTCGGCGGCGACTTCCACAACGGCACTAGCTGCAGCTGCTCCGGCTCTCGCTCGTGTTGCGGCTCTGTTCTTGTTGTCGGTCGCGCTGCTGCACTACTCCTACTTTCATTTGTGCTGCTGCTCTGCTCTTGCTCTCGCTTACGCTACTGCTGCTGTTGCACGACCTCCGGCAGCTACAGGAGTTGTTGCTTTAGCACTCGCTTGTGGTGCTACTGCACGACTTGCTCTCTGCTAGTGCGTTCCCTGCTCGAGCATCTGCTGATTTAGATCACTGCTTCTCTGCTACTAGTGCTCGGACGCCCTAAACATCTATTGCAATGCTTTGTTACTAGTTCAATCAGTTTCGACAGTAAAATTCAGTTTCGACTGCGAAGTTCATTTTCTTCAGTTAAGTTTAGAGTGAACAGTACTTACAACATCTGTCGAAGCGGCCGTGGCACGGCTGATGCATTTTACATCTAGCACTTTTTGGTGATGTATTTTACATCATCTATTGCAGATGATATTAGGGTCCCACTTCAGATTAACATTGTCTGTCTTGTCATGCTTCAGTCACGTCGCTGTACACCTTAGCAGAGCTGCTCCAACAACGGAACCATCCATCATAGCGGAGCAGTACCCTCGGTGCCATTTCCAGAGGCCTCGGATCTTCTTCCCCGCCTCCGACATTCACACCAGCATCATCATCATCCTCCACGTCCAACCCAATGATGCTGAGGTCCACAAGGCTATGCCAAAGAGGTTGTACACTCGTCGCATCACTTTGTTTCTCCATTCCTCTGTTCTTCCAATTCATGTGAGCCAAACACCCAGGTTGACTGAAATCCTATGTTTCCAAATGCTTTGTTTTGCACGTGCATTCCTATCCTATTCCTATGTTTTTCATGTCCCTGTGTTTATAGAATCCTCCAATTCTAAGGAGCCCTTACAGGTTTACTTCATTTTCAGATAGGCGTCAAAGAAAACTCTGTGTGTTATGTCATGCTCCTGTCGTGCCATCATCCACCCCACCTGAGGTGCACCATTGACAGAAGCGTTCACTGCAGCAGAGATCCCCCCTGCAGACTTTCTTTTGCCGCCTCAGATCATCTTCCCCGTTGCCGGCAGCCATGCCAACTGCATTACCATCATCGACTGAGCAGATGAACCTGAGAACTACACAGTTCCAGAAGAGAGGTCGCAGTCTTTCATGTTTGCTTATGTTATACATCGGTTATTATTACCTGCTACTTTATCGTTCAATCTTGAGTTTTGAATTGCCCATGGGTCTCATATCGAGCCAACAACGAATAGTATTTGTCTACTATATGGTTCATCTGGGGTCTTCTATGTGGTTCATGTTGGGTGGGCAACAAACAATAGATGATCCATTGTCTATCTTTTTAAACTGAAGCTATAATCTACCTGCTATCATTAGTTTTGGATCCATCCACTCATTTGCTACCATCAGTCTTGATTTTTGCATGCACCCCTTAGGCCTTACAAAATCTAACTATTTTTTATTATTATGCATGTCAGATATTGTACACAATCATACTGAATATGTAGAGAAAAAGAGAAGACCGTTGTGTGCGAATATAATGTCATGCAGACGCCACTCCATGGTGGGTGAAGTGGCCCCCTTTCTAGATTGTATTCCAGAGGAAGATAACTGTTCAGATGGAGATTCAGAAGGAGCCGACCATGCCAGTTTACCACCTGAGGTGTTTGCTCTAACCTGGCATGCTGATGTTGGTCATATCATGCATATGGCGCCTTGCATTGCTTACATTATACATCTTATATGTCATCAGCTTAGTTTAGATTTGCTTTGTGTGAATGTCACCTATTTGGTTTCTATATCATACTCCCACCATTCCTAAATATTTGTCTTTTTAGAGATTTCAACAAGTGACTACATACGGAACAAAATGAGTGAATCTACACTCTAAAATATGTCTATATACATACGTATGTGGTAGTCCATTTGAAATCTCTAAAAATACAAATATTTAGGAACGGAGGGAGTATATGGGAATTATGCAATGCCATCTTCTTAAGCCAGGCATCATATACGTGAATCATGCAATGTCATCCTGTTTAGCCAGTCATCGTATATGTGAATTGTATCGTGCCATATTTTTTTCCATAATGTATTCCATTTGTCAACAATGTTTATACATTCATCTACTCTTCCTATGCATCAGCCATTTGAGTCGGTCATGGGAAAATCTGGAGTGAAAACAAGGTCTTCTGAGCAGTCAGTGCTACCTGTCGGTGCAGATTTCTTACTGGTTACAGATAGCTCCTTAGAGGAGGATTCAGAGAGAGATGACCAGTCGTATCCCCCCCCTCGAGGTGCATGCTCTAACTTGGCTGGGTTATATTGCTCATATCATGCATATGGTGTCTTGCATTGCCATGCCATCTGCTTAGATTAGACATGCTTTGTGTGAATGCCTCCTGTTTGCTTTCTATATCAGATATGTGAATTATGCAATGCCATGTTTTTCAGCCAGTTATCATATATATGAATTATGCACCGCCATGGAGCCAGGCATGATATATGTGAATTATCTCTTTCCATATTTTTTTCATTACGTATTTCATTTGTCGACAATCTGTGTATATTGAACTACTCTTCATGTGTATCAACCATTTGAGCCGGTTATGGAAAAATCTGGAGTGAAAACAAGGTCTTCAGAGCAGGCAATGGTACCTGTTGTAGCATATATCTCGATGGTTACAGGGATCTCCTCAGAGGAGGATTCAGAGACAGATGACCAGTCCTATATCCCACCTGAGGTGTATGCTCTAAGTTGCAATGTTTGTATTTCTCATATGATGCATATGGTGTCTTGCATTGCTTAGTTTAGACATCATATGAACAATATTGAATTCTTTCTGTTTAGTTTAGAGATCATACATGCGAGTGCCAGCTGCTAAGTATATGAATAAATTATGTCAATTATATCATGCCATCCTATATACTTAGACAACATGTATGTGAATTATTTCATCCCAACCTATTTTAGAAAGACATCATATAGTTTTGTCATGTCATCCTGTTTAGGTACTCATCATATGTTGAATTATGCCATTATATCATGTTAAGTTATCCATCATATATCTAAAACTATGTCATGCTATCCTGTTCAGTTAGGCATCATATATGTGAAATTGTGCCATGCTGTCCTGTTTGTTTAGACAACATATATGTGAATTACCACATCTGTCTACCATACAATGTCTGTATGTTCAATTTCTTTTCTTGTTTATCAGCCATTTGAATTGGAGGGGGTGATGACAGTATCTAAGGGAGCAAAAACCCATTCTTCACAAAAGACAGTGTTACCCGTCGATGCAGATAGAACCATGGTTGTACTGGCCCACAAACTAGCCCCACCACACATAATCGAGACTCTTCCAGATTCCACACTTACACCATTGGGCAGAGAACCAGCTACAACCCATCTAACCGCAACCCCAGCGGATAGTAACCCACTTATAGTTGACAAAGCACCATGTCCACCACAGAGTACCCCCACACGAGCAGTTTGTAAAGCTACTGCAGTGCCCAAAGCACGAAGACCACCACAGCTAACCCAAACTCCACGTTTAAAGCAGAAGAGCAACTATTCTCAGGTCAGATTCCGTAGCTATGGTCCATACTCCTTTGCTGTTGCATCACTGTATTTACTCATATCAACTACTTTTGAATCTGAATGATCCAGTTGAAACTCCAATGGCGCAAACCTATTTCTTTAACTGGATTGTTGTTCTAACTTCTTGCTCTATGTTGATTTCAGTTTAAGTTATATAAACAGTTATGTTCTCATGTGATGCACATTACAAGTGCTGCCAATGCTATGTAGTTTCTCACACTTATATTATGTCTATGCTGCTATGTCTTAAAAATATATGAGTTGAACTGTGTCTCTATCTTGATTAGGGAACATAAACTAGAATGATATGTATAATACAGTGACCATAGTACATAGATATATGTTTGTTTCATGCTGTTATCCTGTCCACCTTACTACTGAACCGGTTTACCAAAATGAGTTTCGTATACTACAAGCTAAACCTGTGATGTGTCTGCTTGTTTCTCTTGTAGTATGCAAACAGAATATTGGAGAAGAGCACCCCCACTATTCAATGGTAGAGAAAGTAATGTAGATAAGGTTCAAGATAGTGAGACAACCCTGTTGGTCTCCAATAAAGGTGATAAAAACGATCTTGTAGACAGTGAGAAAACCCCACAGTCCTGCGTTGATGTAGTGTTCGAGTTACTGGCCAGTACCGCTGGCACAAGCTCTTTGAACTCGCTGCCTGAATCACTTCGGCTTCTTCAGTCTCAGCTACAAGCCGAAAGGCATTAGTCAGCTGTGCTGCGGCAAGAAGCCGAAGGACTGAGGAAGTCCCTGCAAAATTCAGATGCGTACTTTCTTGTGCAATAGCAAGCACTGGAGGATTTAAGCGCCAAACAAGAGAAAGTTAATAAGCTTGCTAAGCATCTTGCCAGCATTATGGGTACCCAAGATATTGTTTCTTGAACTCTTCTGAAGTGGTTTCATTCTGGACTTGTTTTGCTGCGGCGTTTATATGCTGCTTTGTTCCCTATATTTGCACTAGTGGCGAACTTTGATGCCCAGTGGATGTAATATGTGTAATAGCCGTGATAGCCTAGCATAAGTTGCTTGCTTATTTATTTCCTTGTTGTCTTGTTTATTTGTTTGCTTGTAGTTAGTGCAGTTCTTTTTCCGTGGTTTTCTAGTGGCTGCAATAACCTATTTTTTAAAACTAGGCCACAATAACCATGGGCTAATATTTACTGTAGTGACACTGGGCCTCCTATGGGCCGTAGAAACAGTGGGCCTTCTACGGGCCGTAGAAACAGTAGGCCTTCAACGGGCCGTAGAAAAAAAAATGGGCCTTCTACGGGCCATAGAAACAATGGGCCTTCTACGGGCCATAGAAACAATGGGCCTTCTACGGGTCGTATCATCAATGGGCCTTATATGGGCCGTATGATTGGCCAAACATGGGCCAATAACAGGCCGCATTATGTCCGTAAACGGGCTAGAGTTGGAATCGTCCGTTCACGGGCCGAACATAACGGGCCATCGTTAATAGGCTGTATTTCATGACGCTATGAAAATGGCCCAACGTATTAATGAACCACAAACGGGCCGACTATAACCACGGGTTGAATTTGGCCCACAAGCAGAAAATGACAGTAACGGGCCATAAGTAAACGAATGTTGGAAATGAGCCCAAGAATAAATGGTCTCTGAGAAGGTCGAAAGATAACATGGGCTGGAAACGGCCCAACGGAATAATGGGTCGTTAATGGGTATAAAGTGATACACTGTTCATTACGGGGCAAGTTTCACCACGGGCCGTTAATGGGTGTAAAGTGATACACTGCTCATTACAGGCCAGTTTCACCACGGGCCGTTAATAGGCCAAGAGTTACATAGGGCATCATATGGGCCGAAAGACGTCATGGGCCATACATGGGCCAGAAGTGAAAACGGGCTAGAATCATATTGGATGGCCCAGATGACGCAACTGGTCCTAATTCGGATAGGGCGTAACGGGCCTTGGGTTAGCGGGCAGTAAATGGGTTATATGCGAACAGGCCGTTAACAGCCTTTCCATGGGCCGGCCCGCCACCTTTTGGCCAAGTCAAACAGGCCGGCCTTTTCATAGGAATGGGCCTCTGTTGGGCCGTGCCACGTGTCGACGTATCATAGGCAACTTCTGTCCAATGAGTGGATGACATCTGTCCCAACGATGAGCCGACACGTGTTTCCTCCAGCCAATGATGATTTTACACGTTTGTTACTGCCACAGCCGTCCCCAAGGAAGCCGCTGGATCCACCAAAGCAACAACCTCCGTTGCCTGCGCCGGTGGTGGAGGTGGTCGAGGTGGAGGTCGCCGCCTGCCACCCCTACCTCTGTGGTTCACACGGTAAGCCCCGCGGTGGCAGTAATTGGGACCGGAAGCCCCCTCAATGAAATTGTCAAGGGGACCAGTGAACCCTCTGCCACCTCCATCGTTGTTCTGCCAAGCATACCCGCGACCTCCTGATACGTCTCCAACGTATCTATAATTTTTTATTGTTCCATGCTATTATATTATCTATTTTGGATGTTTAATATAATATGCTATTTTATATTATTTTGGGGACTAACTTATTAACCTAGAGCCCAGTGTCAGTTTCTGTTTTTTTCCTTGTTTTTGAGTTTTACAGAAAAGGAATATCAAATGGAGTCCAAGCGGAATAAAACTTTTGCGATGATTTTTCTTGGACCAGAAGACACCCACATAACTTGGAGAGAGGGCCCGAAGATCCCCAAGGAGGACATAAGCCTTAGGGGGCGCACTTGGGGGGAGGGCGCCCCTGGCTTGTGGGCCCCTCGGGAGTCCACCGACCTCCCTCTCAGCTCTATAAATCCTAAAATATTCCCAAACCACCAGAAGCGTCCACCAAAATACTTTTTCGCCGTCGTAACCTTCTGTTCCCGTGAGATCCCATCTTGGGGCATTTTCCAGCATCCTGCCAGAGGGGGATTCGATCACGGAGGGCTTCTACATCAACCCTATTGCCCTTTTGATGAAGCGTGAGTAGTTTACCATAGACCTACGGGTCCATAGCTAGTAGCTAGATGGCTTCTTATCTATCTTTGGTCTTCAATACAATGTTCTCCTCAATGTTCTTGGAGATCTATCCAATTTAATATTCTTTTGCGGTGTGTTTGTCGAGATCCGATGAATTGTGGATTCATAATCCGATTATCTACAAAAATTATTTGAGACTTTTCTGAATTCTTATATGCATGATTTGGTATCTTTGTATTTCTCTTTGAATTATCGGTTTGGTTTGGAAAACTAGATTGGTTCTTCTTGCAATGGGGGAGGTGCTTAGTTTTGGGTTCAATCTTGCGGTGTACTCACCCAATGACAAAGTAGGGGTAGCGAGGCACTGTATCCATCACCACTAGTGTCCACGAGGGGGATTGCGGTTGCCGTCTAAAAACCTGTTGTAGTCCTAGACCTCACCATAGTCGCCGCGGCCGCGCCTGCTCCTTGAGCACCGGTGTTCATGGACACCACCCGCCCATCCCTAGCAGGGGGTGTAGGCTGCCGTGCGCCTTCAGCTCCGATCGACGGCAAAATAGGCTTGGGCAGCAGTGGTTATCCGTTCCCGCGGCCGGCCATGGCCTCCGGCATGATAGCCGGTGCTATAAGGATCCTCGCGGCACATCCCGACCTTAGCGATGAGAACCCAGGTCGAGTGATTCGAAGTCTAACCCTAGTCAATGAAAGTGCATGACGAGGTTCATGATCCAGCATCATATCATGCATCCTTGCCGGGGCTACGCCCACTGGCCCGATGTCCAGGGCTTCGTACTAGGCCATATACCCAGTACCTGGCAAGCCAAGGACCGTATCGGCTGCATCCAGCCCAACCTGGCCCAACAACCATTTCAAACGAGCCTTCCTTGCCACTCGGATCTTGCCGCTCCCGTCGGCCGCTAGTGCCGGCGGTGGCGCTACCACTGGCCGCCTATTCTTCTTCTTCATTCTCACCAAATTCCAAGTATCCGGCTTCAAAAATCTGACAAAGTAAGTTGGGGGAGACTTACCTTGGGGAGAGCCATTCCAAGGCTTGACCGTCGACGCCACTGGCCTCCGACAAGCGACCCGGCGAGCCCTCACCACCCTGTTGTCCTCATTGTGAATGTTGCAACTCACCTCCGGTGACGTCGACATCGCAATCTGTGGCGAAATGGCAGTCAGGGGCTGGACCGCAACATCTTCATCTTCATCTCCTTCTGCAAGGACCAAAAAAGGGCCACCAAACTACCGGTACTCGGAGTCGATTGACACCGCCCGTGTGGCCTCTCCCTTCAATTCTCCAGCCGAAGGCGTGGTAGTTAGATCAACGAGATCAACCGGGGTGAGATCTCACTGGCGCCGCTGCAAGATCGGGCTACTGATCAAGATCTCGAACACATCGATCACTATCCGTTCGCCATCCAACACTGATTCGTCCTCCCGCAGGTACCGCCTAGCAAGGATGTCTTCCTGATGATATCTCACTGTAATCCACTGCGACGGAGGATGGAAGTTGAGTACCCTCCTGTGGCGACTGCCCTATCCCCCGACGGAGGAGAACAAAGCATGTCACCACGCTAGCGCAGGCGCCTCTAGTGACCTAGGCCCATCTTGTGCAGGAAATGACTTCGGTGATGGAGGCCCGTCTCCCTCCGGCGGAGGTTCCAGCAGCAGAGGCGCAAGCACTTGTGTCGCCGCGCCTGTCACCATCTCCTCTCTCTCGTTGGACCCCTTGAGCATACTTGGTGACGCGAGAAGTTATAGTACTGAGGAAAGTGTGAAAGGCAAGATGCCGGTCTTGGACGAACGAGTTTGCTAGAGGAGGAAAATGTTGTTGTTCCACCTAAGCCTTGGTTGCCACCCCTGTGCAGATCAAGTTGCCATGTCTATGGATGGATGTTTCAACAGTGGAAGGTATGATCCTTCGACGACATGATGGGTTGATAAATTTTACAGCTTACCGATGTGTGTTCAATTGCAATGATGCTCTGAGAGTGAAGATACATGCGATCATGCAGGGGATGACTCCTGCTATCCAACACACCACCCTTCTAGTCATTGTCCAACCGGACTCTATGGAGGCTCCGCCCATCCTATCCGGAGATGGACTTGCTCGCATGGAGTGCGGACATCTTGTAGCTGAGATCAAAGTGTTGATGTTAGACCGCGAGTATTCCTTAGAAGCCTAGCAAAGATCAAAATAAAGTTGCCGATTGTTTGACAAACTATAATCGTACGGAGTGTATCACATGGTGTGGCTGCACCAGGGCCCACCGTCTATTGAGGATCTTTTGCCTCTTGACTGTAACTCTATAACTATGGGTGTCGGAGTAAATGACCACGGGTAGCCCCATCAGCTCCCCATGACGTTTCAAGACATCGGGGCCGGCTGCACCCCTCAAACATCAAAGACAAAGGTCCGCCTTCTTATGGTCGGCTGATCCAAGTGGCCGGCTGCAGGAAGGCGGCAAGGCCCAAAGAGTGGCCCGGCATGGGCCGACTCCTAGCAGGCAACCACCAGAGTGGGTCGACTCCTAGAAGGCGGCCACCAGAGCAGCCGACTCCTAGCAGGTGGCCCACCCTTGCACCCTCAAAGTTTGCACCTACATAATGGCAGCGAGACGGGGCGTGGCAACAGTGCAGCCTGCCACCCCCGAATCCTGATACGTCTCCAACATATCTATAATTTTTTATTGTTCCATGCTATTATATTACCTGTTTTGGATGTTTATGGGCTTTACTTTACACTTTTATATCATTTTTGGGACTAACCTACTAACCGGAGGCGCAGCCCAAATTGCTATTTTTTGCCTATTTCAGTGTTTCAAAGAAAAGGAATATCAAACGGAGTCCAAACAAAATGAAACCCTCAAGAGAGATCTTTTTGGAACAAACGCAATCCATGAGACTTGGAGTGGACGTCAAGAAGTAGACGAGGCGTCCACGAGGGTCTAGGGCGCGCCCTAGGGGGGTGGGCGCGCCCCCCACCCTCGTGGGCCCCTCATGGCTCCCCTGACCGACTTCCTTCGCCTATATATATCTACGTACCCCGAAAACATCCAGGAGCACCACGAAACCCTATTTCCACCACTGTAACTTTCTATAGCCATGAGATCCCATCTTGGGGCCTTTTCCGGCACTCCGTCGGAGGGGGAATCAATCACGGAGGGCTTCTACATCAACACCATAGCCTCTCCGATGAGTTGTGAGTAGTTTACCAAGACCTTCGGGTCCATAGTTATTAGCTAGATGGCTTCTTCTCTCTCTTTGAATCTCAATACAAAGTTCTCCTCAATCTTCTTGGAGATCTATTCGATGTAACTCTTTTTGTGGTGTGTTTGTCGAGATCCGATGAATTGTGGGTTTATGATCAAGTTTATCTATGAGAAATATTTGAATCTCCTTTGAATTCTTTTATGTATGATTGGTTATCTTTGCAAGTCTCTTCGAATTATCAGTTTGGTTTGGCCTACTAGATTGATCTTTCTTGCAGTGGGAGAAGTGCTTAGCTTTGGGTTCAATCTTGCGGTTTCCTTTGTCAGTGACAGCAGGGGCAGCAAGGCACGTATTGTATTGTTTCCATCGAGGATAAAAAGATGGGGTTTATATCATATTGCTTGAGTTTATCCCTCTACATCATGTCATCTTGCCTAATGCGTTACTCTATTCTTATGAACTTAATACTCTAGATGCATGCTGGATAGTGGTCGATGTGTGGAGTAATAGTAGTAGATGCAGAATTGTTTCGATCTACTTATCGCGGACGTGATGCCTATATACATGATCATGCCTAGATATTCTCATAACTATGCACTTTTCTATCAATTGCTCGACAGTAATTTGTTCACCCACCGTAATACTTATGCTATCTTGAGAGAAGCCACTAGTGAAACCTATGGCCTCCGGGTCTATTTTCCATCATATAAGTTTTCGATCTATCATATTTTGCAATCTTTACTTTCCAATCTATATCATAAAAATACCAAAAATATTTATCTTATCTTATTATCTCTATCAGATCTCACTTTCGCAAGTGGCCGTGAAGGGATTGACAACCCCTTTATCACGTTGGTTGCGAGGTTCTTGTTTGTTTGTGTAGGTACAAGGGACTTGCGTGGAGCCTCCTACTGGATTGATACCTTGGTTCTCAAAAACTGAGGGAAATACTTACGCTACTTTGCTGCATCACCCTTTCCTCTTCAAGGGAAAACCAAAGCGGTGCTCAAGAGGTAGCAAGAAGGATTTCTGGCGCCGTTGCCAAGGAGGTCTTCGCTCAAGTCAAGACATACCAAGTACCCATCACAAACTCATCTCCCTCGCATTACATTATTTGCCATTTTCCTCTCGTTTTCCTCTCCCCCACTTCACCCTTGCCGTTTTATTCGCCCTCTCTTTCTCGTTCGCCTCTTTTTCGCTTGCCTCTTGTGTGCTTGTGTGATGGATTGCTTGTTACGATGGCTCAAGATAATACTAAATTGTGTGACTTTTCCGATACCAATAATAATGATTTCCTTAGCACTCCAATTTCTCCTCTTAATGATGTTGAATCTTGTGAAATCAATGCTGCTTTGTTGAATCTTGTTATGAAAGATCAATTCTCTGGCCTTCCTAGCGAAGATGTCGCTACTCATCTAAACAACTTTGTTGATTTGTGTGATATGCAAAAGAAGAAAGACATGGATAATGGTATTGTTAAATTGAAGCTATTTCCGTTTTCACTTAGAGATCGTGCTAAAACTTGGTTTTCGTCTTTGCCTAAAAATAGTATTGATTCATGGAATAAGTGCAAAGATGCTTTTATCTCTAACTATTTTCCTCCCACTAAGATCATCTCTCTTAGAAACGATATTATGAATTTTAAGCAACTTGATCATGATCATGTTGCCCAATCTTGGGAGAGGATGAAATTAATGATTCGCAATTGCCCTACACATGGTTTGAATTTATGGATGATCATACAAAAATTTTATGCCGGATTGAATTTTGCTTCTACAAATCTTTTAGATTCGACCGTGGGAGGCACTTTTATGGAAATAACTTTAGGAGAAGCTACTAAACTCCTAGACAATATTATGGCTAATTATTCTCAATGGCACACTGAAAGATCTACTAGTAAAAAGGTTCATGTGATAGAAGAAATTAATGTTTTGAGTGGAAAGATGGATGAACTTATGAAATTGTTTGCTACTAAGAGTGCTCCTATTGATCCTAATGATATGCCTTTGTCTACTTTGATAGAATAACAATGAATCTATGGATGTGAATTTTTTTGGTAGGAATAATTTTGGTAACGATGCTTATAGAGGAAACTTTAATCCTAGGTCGTTTCCTAGTAACTCCTGTAATAATTATGGTAATTCCTACAACAACTCTTATGGAAATTTTAATAATATGCCCTCTAATTTTGAGATTAGTGTTAAAGAATTTATGAATTCTCAAAAGAATTCCAATGCTTTGCTTGAAGAAAAATTGCTTAAGATTGATGAATTGGCTAGGAACGTGGATCGAATTTCTCTTGATGTTGATCCTTTGAAACTTAGATCTATTCCACCTAAGCATGATATCAACGAGTCTCTCAAAGCCATGAGAATTTCCATTGATGAGTGCAAAGAAAGAACCGCTAGGACGCGTGCTAAGAGAGATTTTGCTTTGTAAGAGCGTGTTCTTCTAGTTTTCATGAAAATAATGATGAAGATCTAAAAGTGATTGATGTGTCTCCAATTAAATCTTTGTTTTGAAATATGAGTCTTGATAATGATGGGACAGGAGATGAGTCAACTTTAGTTAAAAGGTGTCCCAATAATTTGGAGTTTTTAGATCTTGATGCTAAATTTGGTAAAAGTGGGATTGGAGAGGTCAAAACTTTACATAGCAATGAATCGACTATTTTGGATCTCAAGGAATTTAATTATGATAATTTTTCTTTAATAGATTGTATTTCCTTGTTGCAATCCGTGTTGAATTCTCCTCATGCTTATAGTCAAAATAAAGCTTTTACCAAACATATCATTGATGCTTCAATGCAATCTTATGAAGAAAAACTTGAACTAGAAGTTTCTATCCCTAGAAAACTTTATGATGAGTGGGAACCTACTATTAAAATTAAAATTAAAGATCATCAACGCTATGCTTTGTGTGATTTGGGTGCTGGTGTTTCCACGATTCCAAAAACTTTATGTGATGTGCTAGGTTTTCGTGAATTTGATGATTGTTCTTTAAACTTGCACCTTGCAGATTCCACCATTAAGAAACCTATGGGAAGGATTAATGATGTTATTATTGTTGCAAATAGGAATTATGTGCCCATAGATTTTATCATTCTTGATATAGATTGCAATCTTTCATGTCATATTATTCTTGGTAGACCTTTCCTTAGAATGATTGGTGCAATTATTGATATGAAGGAAGGAAATATTAGATTCCAATTTCCATTAAGGAAATGCATGGAACACTTTCCTAGAAATAAAATAAAATTATCTTATGATTCTATTATGAGAGCCACTTATGAATTGAAAACCAAAGATGACAATACTTAGATCTATTCTCTCTTTTATGCCTAGCTAGGGGCGTTAAACGATAGCGCTTGTTGGGAGGCAACCCAATTTTATTTTGTTCCTTGCTTTTTGTTCCTGTTTAGTAATAAATAATTCATCTAGCTTATGTTTAGATGTGTTTTTATGTTTTAATTAGTGTTTGTGCCAAGTAGAACCTATAGGATCATCTTGGGTGATAGTTAATTTGATCTTGCTGAAAAATAGAAACTTTTGCACACACAAGAATAATTTTAATAAATCACAGAAACGTGGTTTTTAATTGATTATTTTTGAAGTAGATTAATAGAAAAATTTCCTAGGGCTTCTTATTTTGGTAGTATTTTTAGAGCTCTAGAAGTATTTGAAAGTTACAGATTTCTACAAACTGTTCTGCTTTTGATAGATTCTGTTTTTCATGTGTTGTTTGCTTATTTTAATGAATCTATGGCTAGTATCGGGGGGTATGAACCTTAGATAAGTTGGAATACAGTAGGTTTAGCACCAATATAAATAAATAATGAGTTCATTACATTACCTTAAGTGGTGGTTTTTCTTTCTTGCACTAAGGGAGCTCATGAGATTTCCTGTTGAGTTTTGTGTTGTGAAGTTTTCAAGTTTTGGGTAAAGATTTGATGGATTATGGAATAAGGAGCGGCAAGAGCTTAAGCTTGGGGATGCCCCTGACACCCCAAGATAATTCAAGGACAACCAAAAGCCTAAGCTTGGGGATGCCCCGGAAGGCATCCCCTCTTTCGTCTTCGTCCATCGGTAACTTTACTTGGAGCTATATTTTTATTCACCACATGATATGTGTTTTGCTTGGAGCGTCTTGTATGATATGAGTCTTTGATTTTTTGTTTACCACAATCATCCTTGCTGTGCACACCTTTTGGGAGAGACACACATGTTTCGGAATTTATTAGAATACTCTATGTGCTTCACTTATATCTTTTGAGCTAGGCAATTTTGCTCTAGTGCTTCACTTATATCTTTTTAGAGCACAGCGGTGGTTTTATTTTGTAGAAATTATTGATCTCTCATGCTTCACTTATATTATTTTGAGAGTCTTTTAGAACAGCATGGTATTTGCTATGGTTATAAAATTGGTCCTAATATGATGGGCATCCAAGTTGGGTATAATAAAAACTATCATAGAAAGTGCATTGAATACTATGATCAATTTGATGCTTGATAATTGTTTTGAGATATAAAGGTGGTAATGTTAGAGTCATGCTAGTTGGGTAATTATGAAATTGAGAAATACTTGTGTTGAAATTTCCAAGTCTCGTAGTATGCACGTATGGTAAAAGTTGTGTAAAAAATTTGTAGCATGGGGTGCTCTTTTGATTGCCTTCCTTATGAGTGGAGGTCGGGATCGCGCGATGGTTAACTCCTGCCAACCCTTCCCCTAGGAGCATGCATAGTAGTACTTTGCTTCGAGGGCTAATAAAACTTTTGCAATAAGTATATGAGTTCTTTATGACTAATGTGAGTCCATGGATTATACGCACTCTTACCCTTCCATTATTGCTAGCCTCTACGGTACCGCGCATTGCCCTTTCTCACCTTGAGAGTTGGTGCAAACTTCGCCGGTGCATCCAAACCCCGTGATACGATACGCTCTATCACACATAAACCTCCTTATATCTTCCTCAAAACAGCCACCATACCTACCTATTATGGCATTTCCATAGCCATTCCAAGATATGTTGCCATGCAACTTTCCATCGTTTCATTTATTATGACACGTTTCATCATTGTCATATTGCCTTGCATGATCATGTAGTTGACATCGTATTTGTGGCAAAGCCACCATGCATAATTTTTCATACATGACACTCTTGATTCATTGCCCATCCCGATACACTGTCGGAGGCATTCATATAGAGTCATATTTTGTTCTAGTATCGAGTTGTAATCCATGAGTTGTAAGTAAATAGAAGTGTGATGATCATCATTATTAGAGCATTGTCCCTTGAAAATAAAGGCCAAAAAAGGAGATAAGGCCAAATAAAAAAATGAAGGCCCAAAAAAAGGGGGACAATGTTACTATCCTTTTCCACACTTGTGCTTCAAAGTAGCACCATGATCTTTATGATAGAGAGTCTCTTATTTTGTCACTTTCATATACTAGTGGGAATTTTTCATTATAGAACATGGCTTGTATATTCCAATAATGGGCTTCCTCAAAATGCCCCAGGTCTTCGTGAGCAAGCAAGTTGGATGCACACCCACTTAGTTTCTTTTGTTGAGCTTTCATACATTTATAGTTCTAGTGCATCTGTTGCATGGCAATCCCTACTCCTCATGTTCGCATCAATTGATGGGCATCTCCATAGCCCGTTGATTAGCCTCGTCAATGTGAGACTTTCTCATTTTTCGTCTTCTCCACACAACCTCCATCATCATATTCTATTCCCCCATAGTGCTATATCCATGGCTTACGCTCATGTATTGCGTGAGAGTTAAAAAAAAGCTAAAGCACGTTAAAAAGTATGAACCAATTGCTTGGCTGAAACCGGGGTTGTGCATGATGGGAGTATTTTGTGTGACAAAAATGAAACATAGCATAACTATATGATTTTGTAGGGATAAGCTTTCTTTAGCCATGTTATTTTAAGAAGGCATGATTGCTTTGTTAGTATGCTTGAAGTATTACTATTTTTATGTTAATATGAAATTTTATTGAATCATTTGGATCTGAACATTCATGTCACAATAAAGAAAATTACATTGAGAAATATGCTAGTTAGTATTCCACATCAAAAATTCTATTTTTATCATGTACCTACTCGAGGACGAGCATGAATTAAGCTTGGGGATGCTTGATACGTCTCCAACGTATCTATAATTTTTGATTGTTCCATGCTATTATATTACCTGTTTTGGAAGTTTATGGGATTTACTTTACACTTTTATATCATTTTTGGGACTAACCTACTAACCGGAGGCCCAGCCCAAATTGCTGTTTTTTTTGCCTATTTTAGTGTTTCGAAGAAAAGGAATATCAAATGGAGTCCAAACGGAATGAAACCTTCGGGAGAGATCTTTTGGGAACAAACTCAATCCAGGAGACTTGGAGTGGACGTCAAGAAGCAGACGAGATGGCCACGAGGGTCCAGGGCGCGCCCTAGGGCGGTGGGCGCCCCCTCCCCCCCCACCCTCGTGGGCCCCTCGTGGCTCCCCTGACCGATTTCCTTCGCCTATATATATCTATGTACCCCAGAAACATCTAGGAGCACCACGAAACCCTATTTCCACCGCTGTAACCTTCTATACCCGTGAGATCCCATCTTGGGGCCTTTTCTGGCACTCCGCCGGAGGGGGAATCAATCACGGAGGGCTTCTACATCAACACCATAGCCTCTCTGATGAGTTGTGAGTAGTTTACCACAGACCTTCGGGCCCATAGTTATTAGCTAGATGGCTTCTTCTCTCTCTCTCTGAATCTCAATACAAAGTTCTCCTCAATCTTCTTGGAGATCTATTCGACGTAACTCTTTTTGCAGTGTGTTTGTCGAGATCCGATGAATTGTGGGTTTATGATCAAGTTTATCTATGAGAAATATTTTAATATCCTCTGAATTCTTTTATGTATGATTGGTTATCTTTGCAAATCTCTTCGAATTATCAGTTTGGTTTGGCCTACTAGATTAATCTTTCTTTCTATGGGAGAAGTGCTTAGCTTTGGGTTCAATCTTGTGGTGTCCTTTCCCAGTGATAGCAGGGGCAGCAAGGCACGTATTGTATTGTTGCCATTGAGGATAAAAATATGGGGTTTATATCATATTGCTTGAGTGTATCCCTCTACACCATGTCATCTTGCCTAATGCGTTACTTTGTTCTTATGAACTTAATACTCTAGATGCATGCTGGATAGCGGTTGATGTGTGGAGTAATAGTAGTAGATGCAGAATCGTTTCAATCTACTTATCGCGGACGTGATGCCTATATACATGATCATGCCTAGATATTCTCATAACTATGCACTTTTCTATGAATTGCTCGACAGTAATTTGTTCACCCACCGTAATACTTATGCTATCTTGAGAGAATCCACTAGTGAAACCTATGGACCCCGGGTCTATTTTCCATCATATAAGTTTTTGATCTATCTTATTTTGCAATCTTTACTTTCCAATCTATATCATAAAAATACCAAAAATATTTGTCTTATCTCTAGCAGATCTGTGGTGACCGATTCTCCGGGTATTAATTCCCAGAAAATGGCCCTTGTGCTCCCTAGCCCCAGGATAACTGTTAGCTGATGAGGCACCAACTTGATACAGAAATTCCAAGCAAAATACAAAATATGTAGTACAAGACCATTCTGGCCTGTGAGTACAACAAAAGGTTTCTAATGGTTGATGGCGGAAGCGGTTTGTGGATCATCAGTGTCTATAAGACTCCAATTCCCACAGGAACAGCTGACCAGGTTAACTCCTATCTTCGCGAGGCTGCTATCACCATTGCTTAAGTTTCGGGTCTGTCGACATGGTCGCTCCTCTCCGCGCAAGAAAATCTGGCCAAGACAATAGCCAGGGACGAGCCAGTGAGTACTTTGAATGTACTCGCAAACATTATGAACACAGGCATAATATGACGATGATGTGCTGAAAATATTTTATGCTCATGATGTCAGTCACAAATGATAAATAAAACTCTGATGCGTACAAGCATATTAATTAAGAATATGTAATAACATAGCAATATAAAAGAAATTTGAAATAAACAGCATACATGCCACAGTCGGGCGTCTGAGCGACACCACATAAAGGGCTTTAAAAGAAATGCCACAGTCGGGCGTCTGAGCGACACCACATAAAGGGCTTTAAAAGAAATGCCACAGTCGGGCGTCTGAGCGACACCACATAAATGGCTTTAAAAGAAATGCCACAGTCGGGCGTCTGAGCGACACCACATAAAGGGCTTTAAAAGAAATGCCACAGTCGGGCGTCTGAGCGACACCACATAAAGGGCTTTAAAAGAAATGCCACAGTCGGGCGTCTGAGCGACACCACATAAAGGGCTTTAAAAGAATGCCACAGTTAGGCATCTGAGCGACACCACATAAAGGGCTTTAAAAGAAATGCCACAGTCGGGCGTCTGAGCGACACCACAAGAAGGGCTTTAAAAGAAACAATCATAGTGAATATCCCTGAGGTAGAACCATCCGAGGGATACTCGATAATAATAATAATAACACGGTTAGTCAACAATAATAGTAATCATAATTATCACAAGTCACAGGTAGTAATTCCAGTTCTCGTTTAACGATTTCACCTTCGAAGACTGACACTAAGACCGACACTTGACCCATCCCAGACTGTAGTCCTTGACCATGGACACGACTATTCGAATAGGTTTAATCTCTGCAGAGGGTGTACTCTTTACCCACGAGTAACGGATTCCTTTAGTCCATCAGGACTAATTCCGTCCACGGTCTTTTTGTTGAAAACACACCTAACTTGCACACACCAGCTTAACTCACATGTGTCTGGAATCACCCATGACACTTGTCAAGCAAAACTCTAAGTGGGGAGGCTACAACCTCGACGTAACATGGGATCACAAAATTTATACCGCGCGCAAAACTGGGGAAGCTACCCCCTTTGGCTACAACCAAAACACCCATGCTCCCAGACCTGGTGGCATGACTACCGGATGCCTCCAGTATCTTCCACCATGGCCTCTCTGTACGGTGTGTGCTAGGAAAGGGGTTGACAACTTACTGAACGTACCCTACTTATTGTAGAGACGAGTGGTAGTACGAAGCAAGTATGGGGGTTACTGGCACAAGACTCGATCTACGGTCGACTCAGGTGGTTGTAATATTTCCTGCATGATTAGCATAACAATGCATATATTTCAAACAACAGATAGAAACATCACGCGACATACCCCTCATGCCATACCGGACACGACCGTCTCGACGGAGGACTAGGAACAAGACCGTGTCTACCCAAGACAGAGGCCTTTCCGGCTTCCCTTCCGGTATGTATGAAAGGCATATGACGGTGATTTCCATATCAACTCATCAGCATAAAAAAATCATTAACATGCACTCATAAGTAGGATCACTTCCTCACATAAAATGACATATGCTCGTGTCGCAATGGTGTTGTCACCGAGTCAAACAACACAAACAAAAATTACACCAGGGTTCAGAATTACACCAGGTCATGGGAAAGAAGGGTGCATCCACACATCTTGAAATCTTCAAAAATCCTATTTAAAAGAATATATATGAATTAACACACAAAAACAAAAAAGCACAAAAAGTTGTTTTGAAATTTTTTCAAATAAATCTTAAAATAAACTAGACAATATTTGAGAGAGGTAGGAAAAAGAATCAATTTATTTGGAGTTGTATTTAAAAAGATACAGCCGATCAAAGTTTTGTCAAAAATCTGTTATTTAAATAAAACAGAAAAGAAAACGTTTCGAATAAACGTACACGTCGAAGGCGCATTTTTGAAATGCGCTTCCACTTAACCCACGTGGACTGGGCAGGGTCACTGACAGTGGGTCCAGGGGGCCCCACTGGTCAGGTTTGACCAGTCTCCTTCCCTCTCCTTCCTCTGGCCGAACAGAGGCGGGGACTCCGGCGATCGTCGCCGGCGTTTGGCGGCTTCTCGCGGGCCCCCGAGAGTGGGGATGGATCCGCTAGACTGGGGCGGTCCTCCCGGTGGTCGCTGGGTCGGCGGGGACGGCGTGAGCTGCCGGCGGCGAGCTTCGCGACGGAGGAGGCTTCGGGGACAAAGTGATTTTTGGGCTGTGGTGGCTCCCGATCAAAATGGAGCAGGGGAATGGGCTCACGGGAGGAAAAGAAAGCTCCTGGTGGAGAGAGTGGAGAGGGGGAGGCTCTGGTGGCGCCGGAGTGGCCGGGGAAGTGGTGGCGGTAGGAGTTGCCGGAGAGGAGGAAGATGACTCCCTCCCTTCGATTGACGGCCGAAGGAGGCACGAGTGGAATGGTGTGAGGCTGCCTGCGTGCGGGCTTGAGCTCGGGCCTATTTTATAGCACATCCGAGTCGGTTTGCGGCGGCCATGGATAAACTTGCCGGCGACCGTCGTTCCGTAGCTAGGGCGACGTGGCGGCGACGCGCGCTAGAGGACGAAGTTGTGGATGAGCACGCACTGCTCCAGGAGGGAGGTGGCAAGCGCTGGTGGCTTGGGCGGCGCCGACACGGCCGGGGCCTGCAAGCGTCCGTCAGCTAGCCGCCATGGCCATCCTGACGATGGCGCTGTGGGGTGCCAGGTTGGTCGGGGTGGTGTGGCGGTGCAAGGGGACACGGCGCGTTGGGTGCGGTCGGTCACGAACCGGATTGAGTGCGGGGCGTGACGCGGCGGCTCGGGCACTCGTGGGTGCCAAACGCACGCTCTAGGAGCACGCCCGGGACCTGCTCGACGGAATGCCAGGGCAGCCTAGAGGTCGCGGTTGAGGCTGGCAATAAACAGGTCTAGTCTAGGGTTAGCAATGGAGTCAAGGGACATGGTGGATTGGTCAGGGACTCAGGTTCACCAAGTAAACTTGAAGTCATGCCAAATATGGTTGTGCACTCAGGGTGTTTGACAAAATGCCAAAGGCACCTAGGTAGTTCTTGGAGTGGCCAAAATCTCCAGATCAGTGTCTCTATGGATGTAAGAGAGGGTGGTGAAGTTGGTTTGCAAAAAGGAGAAACTTGCTAGTGCAAGTTTTGCAAAACTACAATTCTGGACAGGGAGTAAATGGCATCATTACAAGGACCAAAAGTGTTCCAAAGAGAGCATGCTCCTGGACTTAGGGGTTTTGCAGGGTTGACTACAAGCATGAGAAAGCACAAGATCACTAGAGTAAGAAAGGATGGGGTTGCAGTAGAAAACACAAGTCTGGTCCAGAATGAAAAGGAGGTGGAAGCACTCAAATTTTCCAAAGAACACCACTATGTTTTTGCATAAAGTTGGATGGCATGCTACTACTGACATCCCATAATTTTGGCGGAGGCTCTAGGGAAATATTTAATTGGGTTGTAGTGCAAAAATGTCCACTGGACCAGAGAAGAAAAACATGTGTAACACTCAAAATAAGCAATGAAATAATTTTATTATTACAAAAAGTGATCTGGGGACATCACATGACATCTCCAAATTTTGGTTGGAATATTAGTTAAAGTTATCAACTGGTTGCAGTACAAACAGAGCTCCAAAAATTTAAAACAGCCATTTTAATGATTAAAGCTCAGGGTGAAATAATTTAATAAATAAATCTACTAATTTAGAAATTGGTATACAGAGAGCATAGAAGTCCAATATATTTTGGAAAGCTCCACTAGGGAAAACTCCTTAATAATAAAAGAAGAGTTCTGAATTCAACAGAAAAAAAATCCAGAATGCAAAATTTTAAAACTCCTGGCAAAAATTTAATATCAAAAATTTGGTTAAATTTTTGGGGTGTTACAATTACTAACCCCCTTAAGAAAAAAATCTCGTCCTCGAGATTTGCTAAGGGTTGTGAAATGAAATACCATTACCTGGTAAAGAATCATTTTACCAAAGCAGTAACAGTGGCTACAGTGAGAGGGCAATAAGTGGTGAATAACTACAGTGTGGTACTGGCGCTGTGCGGAGAAGTTCCACGCTTAGGGAAAAACGAGCGGTTACTGCGCTGGACGCTGTGAATTTAGAATAAATTCTAAATTCTACAATACGCTGGTCGCACCCGAGAGTATGGTGCTCCCTCTGGCTGACAGGTGGGACCGGGACCCACTGTCAGTCTCTCCTTCTTCCTCTAGCTCTCTCTTCTTCCTCTCTCCTGCACGCTTTCCCGGCTTTCTCCACCGGCGACATCTAGCGCATAGGGCATCTAGGCCGTACTGCGGTAGTGTGCGGCGTGCTTGCTGCCGGTGCAGTGTGCACTCACCTCGCGGGTCAGTGTGCTGTCGGCACTGCTCGCGGATTCGCGTCCGAACACCGGCGATCGGGCGACGAGCGGCGCTGGTGGACTTCGCCCACCGTACACCGATCTCGAGCTATAAAATGACCACGGTGCTCCTTCTTCATCTTCGCACCTGGCCTCGCTTCTCCTCCTCCTTCTCCTCCATTACTGCTCATCGGAGCTCGAGACGAGGCTCCAATGGCGGAGACGATGCCGGACTGGTACGTGATCCTGGTGTGTGGAGGGCTGGCGGCAGTGTTGGGGCTCTCTGTGCTCCTGTGCGCGATGATCTTTGATGATCGTCGTGATGCTGCCGCCCGGGTGCTGGCTCTCCGTGGTGGCGGTGATCACGGGGATTAGGCGTAATCCCGGGTGTTAACTATTATCGATGTGCCGGAGGTGATTAGTATCCGGATGATTATCCGCTAATCTCTCCCTTGGAGGCATGTGGAGTGCTTAGAAGGGTGGTTGGTGAGATGCAACTAGGTTGCATGTATTGCAAGTAGTGTAAGAGTCCGAGTGGTTGTGGGTCTGCTGACGTGGTGCTGTGTGAATAAAAATAAATAGTCCATGCAGCGAGAGGATAAAAGATGCAGCAATTCTGGAAAAATAAAACTCATTCTAGGATTTTCGCGGTTACACAGGTTACTCACGAAGCAAGCCACTCACATAAGTAGAAACTAAATACTTGACTCATCGCACAAATTCGAAGTACCATGCATAAGTTACAACGTAATAATAAATGCTGAAATAACAAGCATAGCAGTGGCGTCTAAAATGAGAATGGTAACTAGACAGGGTCTCGAGAAAATGTCTCTAGCAATGGAATCACTCCTCTTCTATCGGAGGAAGGGGATTGATCAGTCGATGTATGCGTCTCTCCGGATCGGGCCTCAGTGGTCTGCCAATGGCAATCTGAGGATTCAAATCAGTGAGATTCTGGAGATAATCCATCACCTGGTTCAAATGCTCTTGAGCGATGATGTACTGGATAAGGTTGGCCAGTACTGGGTCTCTCTCAATCCGCCCACCGGGGAAAGATGTTACTCCCCCGGGTGTTGCACGGCTCGGAAAGTAATAATATCCTCGTTCGCGGGCATAGGGTACTGCGGATCGAAGACGAGCAATCGCTTCGTTCGCAGTAGCTTCTATGGCCAAGCGTAGGGTCGGCATAGATTTTCCCACGAAGGAAACCTCCATTGGATCCTGGTTGGGGTCTACGGGAGGAATGTGTATTGCTGCCCAATATTCCGAGGTGGAAGGGGTGATTCTCGATTTGAACAGCTCATACTGGGGTGGCTGGGTAGAACCCATGGTACTGCAGGTAAAGTCCCACAATATTTTGACAAAGCTACCTGGGGTTGCATCGGGGGTTCTCCGATAAATACTAGGGCTCGGCATGGCAAGAAATGGTTGTGAGAGTGGTGCACGAGGTGAGGGTTGCTGGGTAAGGTCACAAGGTGGCCTTCTTATATAGCATCTGGGCTGGTTTATTTACCGTGGTGAAAGGTAATAAATCTGCCAGATTAGCTCCAAAGGTCGGGGTCAGCGTCAGAGATACACATATCTCATAAAGAGACGTGTTACTGTGGGTGTCGTCGGGGTTGGTTTTGGTAGCTGTGTCCGGAAAATGTGCAACTATGCACTGACCAATTACGCAAGGCTACTATTAAAACAGAGGCACCACGACAGGCTGTGCTAAAACACAAGGTTACACGATTACAAAGCGGGGATACACTGAGACTCGGTACTACTCGTACGGCTCAGTCTACCTCGTTTACGTCCAAACGGGCGTGTCTGGTGGATGTCGAGGCTTCTCCACGTGCCTCACTACCGGGATTAGTCGGAGATGGCGGAGGAACTGCAGGGTCGGGGTAGCGATGATGACCATCGCGGGGATTGTTGGCCACAATCCCATTGGAGTGTGCTCCCAAAAGGTGATGAAACACTTCTGGGGTCATCAAGACACCTTGGCCGCTGGTTGGAGCTGACCTCAGGGTCTCGATCGGGTGTCCAAACAGCACGACTGGGTTGTCGGCGTCGGACTCGGCTTCCCTGCTTGCCGGGGCTCGGCGAACCAGCTCTCCTCGAGCTGCGATCAGATCAATAGTGATTTGATCGAACAATGCCTCTAGTGCACTTACATAGCGCACTAGGTGCAATAACGCGGGATCTGTCTCGTGATCTCCGTTGGCGACTTGGGGTGGTCTACCATACCCTTCACGCCTGGGGTAGTAGTAGAACAAGCGACAGTTAACTCTGGGCGACAACTGCCGGAGTTGAACTATAGCTTCTCGAGCGGCTAGCTGGATGGCTTGTGGCTCGAAGGAAGTTGTTCTTCCGGTGAACCTGTAGGGGCGTTCTGGCGACAGACCCCTATCGTAGATGTGTACAGTGGCCTAGAATTGGCGGTCCTCACCGCTCATGGGTCCTTGGTACACAACATACTCTGGGGGCTCTTCTAACGCGTAGGCACGACGGGTGAGGTTTGCGAGTATGGTCACAAAACCTCCAAGATTGGTTGCTGTGGTCTCATTGTGCACTATGGGACCAAGCATTGTGGCTAGTTTGGGGAAGAGGCTGTGTTGTGCTGGGTTGAGGCTAGCGTGCCCTTTTTATCGAAAAGGGAATGGAGTCTTCCTTCGCACGCTTGCGAATGAGACATTTTTGCCATCAGCCACTGGCGTGAGATTGATAGGCTAGGCTGATAGGTTGGGCACCGACTGCCAAAAGTGTCAGGATCACTGTGTGGCTATCTTGCACGGGAAGCTTGGCTGGGGTTTTGGTCAGGGTCTGGTAGGTTGGTTTACCTAAGTTATCCGACCTGGCCAAGATAGGATTAGCCAATGGTCAGCCTGGCTCTGGTACCAAGTCTGTGGTGACCGATTCTCCGGGTATTAATTCCTAGAAAAATGGCCCTTGTGCTCCCCAGCCCCAGGATAACTGTTAGCTGATGAGGCACCAACTTGATACAGAAATTCCAAGCAAAATACAAAATATGTAGTACAAGACCATTATGGCATGTGAGTACAACAAAAGGTTTCTAATGGTTGATGGCGGAAGCGGTTTGTGGATCATCAGTGTCTATGGGACTCCAATTCCCACAAGAATAGCTGACCAGGTTAACTCCTATCTTCGCGAGGCTGCTATCACCGTTGCTTAAGTTCTGGGTCTGTCGACATGGTCGCTCCTCTCCGCGCAAGAAAATCTGGCCAAGACAATAGCCAGGGACAAGCCAGTGAGTACTTTGAATGTACTCGCAAACATTATGAACACAGGCATAATATGACGATGATGTGCTGAAAATATTTTATGCTCATGACGTCAGTCACAAATGATAAATAAAACTCTTATGCGTACGAGCATATTAATTAAGAATATGTAATAACATAGCAATATAAAAGAAATTTGAAATAAACAGCATACATGCCACAGTCGGGCGTCTGAGCGACACCACATAAAGGGCTTTAAAAGAAATGCCACAGTCGGGCGTCTGAGCGACACCACATAAAGGGCTTTAAAAGAAATGCCACAGTCAGGCATCTGAGCGACACCACATAAAGGGCTTTAAAAGAAATGCCACAGTCGGGCATCTGAGCGACACCACATAAAGGGCTTTAAAAGAAATGCCACAGTCGGGCGTCTGAGCGACACCACATAAAGGGCTTTAAAAGAAATGCCACAGTCGGGCGTCTGAGCGACACCACATAAAGGGCTTTAAAAGAAATGCCACAGTCGGGCGTCTGAGCGACACCGCCTAAAGGGCTTTAAAAGAAATGCCACAGTCGGGCGTCTGAGCGACACCACAAAAAGGGCTTTAAAATAAACAATCATAGTGAATATCCCGGAGGTAGAACCATCCCAGGAATACTCGATAATAATAATAATAACACGGTTAGTCAACAATAACAATAATCATAATTATCACAAGTCACAGGTAGTAATTCCAATTTTGGTTTAACGATTTCACCTCCGAAGACCGACACTAAGACCGACACTTGACCCATCCCAGACTGTAGTCCTTGACCATGGACACGGCTATTCGAATAGGTTTAATCTCTGCATAGGGTGTACTCTTTACCCATGAGTAACAGATTCCTTTAGTCCATCGGGACTAATTCCGTCCACGGTCTTTTTGTTGAAAACACACCTAACTTGCACACACCAGCTTAACTCACATGTGTCTGGAATCACCCACGACACTTGTCAAGCAAAACTCTAAGTGGGGAGGCTATAACCTCGACGTAACATGGGATCACAAAATTTATACCGCGCGCAAAACTGGGGAAGCTACCCCCTTCGGCTACAACCGAAACACCCATGCTCCCGGACCTGGTGGCATGACTACCGGATGCCTCCAGTATCTTCCACCATGGCCTCTCTGTATGGTGTGTGCTAGGAAAGGGGTTGACAACTTACTGAACCGTACCCTACTTATTGTAGAGACGAGTTGTAGTACGAAGCAAGTATGGGGGTTACTGGCACAAGACTCGATCTACGGTCGACTCGGGAGGTTGTAATATTTCCTGCATGATTAGCATAACAATGCATATATTTCAAACAACAGATAGAAACATCACGCGACATACCCCTCATGCCATACCGGACACGACCGTCTCGACGGAGGACTAGGAACAAGACCGTGTCTACCCAAGACAGAGGCCTTTCCGGCTTCCCTTCCGGTATGTATGAAAGGCATATGACGGTGATTTCCATATCAACTCATCAGCATAAAAATCATTAACATGCACTCATAAGTAGGATCACTTCCTCACATAAAATGACGTATGCTCGTGTCGCGGTGGTGTTGTCACCGAATCAAACAACACACACAGAAATTACACCAGGGTTCAGAATGCTTGCCTTCAGGTCATGGGAAAGAAGGGTGCATCCACACATCTTGAAATCTTCAAAAATCCTATTTTAAAAAATATATATGAATTAACACACAAAAACAAAACAGCACAAAAAGTTGTTTTGAAATTTTTTCAAATAAATCTTAAAATAAACTAGACAATATTTGAGAGAGGTAGGAAAAAGAATCAATTTATTTGGAGTTGTATTTAAAAAGATATAGCCGGTCAAAGTTTTGTCAAAAATCTGTTATTTAAATAAAACAGAAAAGAAAACGTTTTGAATAAACGTACACGTCGAAGGCGCATTTTTGAAATGCGCTTCCACTTAACCCGCGTGGACTGGGCAGGGTCACTGACAGTGGGTCCAGGGGGCCCCACTGGTCAGGTTTGACCAGTCTCCTTCCCTCTCCTTCCTCTGGCCGAACAGAGGCGGGGACTCCGGTGATCATCGCCGGCGTTTGGCGGCTTCTCACGGGCCCCCGAGGGTGGGGATGGATCCGCTAGACTGGGGCGGTCCTCCCGGTGATCGCTGGGTTGGCGGGGACGGCGTGAGCTGCCGGCGGCGAGCTTCGCGGCGGAGGAGGCTTCGGGGACAAAGTGATTTTTGGGCCGCGGTGGCTCCCGATCAAAATGGAGCAGGGGAATGGGCTCACGGGAGGAAAAGAAAGCTCCTGGTGGAGAGAGTGGAAGGGGGAGGCTCTGGTGGCGCTGGAGTGGCAGGGGCAGTGATGGCGGTAGGAGTTGCCGGAGAGGAGGAAGACGACTCCCTCCCTTCGATTGACGACCAAAGGAGGCACGAGTGGAATGGTGTGAGGCTTCCTGCGTGCGGGCTTGAGCTCGGGGCCTCTTTTATAGCACATCCGAGTCGGTTTGCGGCGGTCGTGGATAAACTTGCCGGCGACCGCCGTTCTGTAGCTAGGGCGACGTGGCGGCCACGTGCGCTAGAGGACGAAGCTGTGGATGAGCACGCACTGCTCCAGGAGGCAGGTGGCAAGCGCTGGTGGCTTGGGCGGCGCCGACACGGCCGGGGCCTGCAAGCGTCTGTCAGCTAGCCGCCACGGCCGTCCTGACGGTGGCGCTGTGGGGTGCCAGGTTGGTCGGGGTGGTGTGGCGGTGCAAGGGGACACGGCGCGTTGGGTGCGGTCGGTCACGGACCGGATTGAGTGCGGGGCGTGACGCGGCGGCTCGGGCGCTCGTGGGTGCCAAACGCACGCTCTGGGCACGCCAAGAGCACGCCCGGGACCTGCTCAACGGAATGCCAGGGCAGCCTAGAGGTCGCGGTTGAGGCTGGCAATAAACAGGTCTAGTCTAGGGTTAGCAATGGAATCAAGGGACATGGTGGATTGGTCAGGGGCTCAAGTTCACCAAGTAAACTTGAAGTCATGCCAAATCTGGTTGTGCACTCAGGGTGTTTGACAAAATGCCAAAGGCACCTAGGTAGTTCTTGGAGTGGCCAAATCTCCAGATCAGTGTCTCTATGGATGTAAGAGAGGGTGGTGAAGTTGGTTTGCAAAAAGGAGAAACTTGCTAGTGCAAGTTTTGCAAAACTACAATTCTGGACAGGGAGTAAATGGCATCATTACAAGGACCAAAAGTGTTCCAAAGAGAGCATGCTCCTGGACTTAGGGGTTTTGCAGGGTTGACTACAAGCATGAGAAAGCACAAGATCACTAGAGTAAGAAAGGATGGGGTTGCAGTAGAAAACACAAGTCTGGTCCAGAATGAAAAGGAGGTGGAAGCACTCAAATTTTCCAAAGAACACCACTATGTTTTTGCATAAAGTTGGATGGCATGCTACTACTGACATCCCATAATTTTGGCGGAGGCTCTAGGGAAATATTTAATTGGGTTGTAGTGCAAAAATGTCCACTGGACCAGAGAAGAAAAACATGTGTAACACTCAAAATAAGCAATGAAATAATTTTATTATTACACAAAAGTGATATGGGGGCATCACATGACATCTCCAAATTTTGGTTGGAATATTAGTTAAAGTTATCAACTGGTTGTAGTATAAACAGAGCTCCAAAAATTTAAAACAGCCATTTTAATGATTAAAGCTCAGGGTGAAATAATTTAATAAATAAATCTACTGATTTAGAAATTGGTATACAGAGAGCATAGAAGTCCAATATATTTTGGAAAGCTCCACTAGGGAAAACTCCTTAATAATAAAAGAAGAGTTCTGAATTCAACAGGAAAAAAAATCCAGAATGCAAAATTTTAAAACTCCTGGCAAAAATTTAATATCAAAAATTTGGTTAAATTTTTGGGGTGTTACAAGATCTCACTTTCGCAAGTGGTCGTGAAGGGATTGACAACCCCTTTATCGCATTGGTTGCGAGGTTCTTGTTTGTTTGTGTAGGTACGAGGGACTTGCATGGAGCCTCCTACTAGATTGATACATTGGTTCTCAAAAACTGAGGGAAATACTTACGCTACTTTGCTGCATCACCCTTTCCTCTTCAAGGGAAAACCAACGCAGTGCTCAAGAGGTAGCAAATCCCGGGATGGACGTGGCCACAGTGCAGCGTACCGGGCGGCCATCCCTAGCCCGGCACGGCACTGTTGCCATGCTGCTCATGACATCATCCATGGCAGAGGGAGCCATGCTCCCACGACGGGCTATCAGTACGGCTCGCAGGCGGCCGGACCTACCTGCCTGTGAGATGCCCGAAGACGGCAGGCCTAGACCAGTCGGCGTGGGGGGAGGCCGACTCCCAGTAGCCGGCCCTCCCCCACCCTAGAAGTTTGTGCGCCATTAACCAGATAAGACGGGGTGTGGCTACAATGAACGCCCACCAGGCGGTGGTACTGTAGCCACGCCCTCCTCGACCAAGCCCTCGTCATCAGGGGCAGGGCTACAGTGATGAGCAGCCGACATGACCCACAAGCGGCGGGCCCTACCTGTCCGCCGAGAGCCCAGCAGCCGGCGGGACCCAGGTAGCAGAGAAGCCGGTGGCCATAAACACTGACGGCCCGGGCCTACACCCGGCCGGATTACCATTGTACCCTTGGGGGGTAGGCCTATATAAACCCCCAGGGCACCCATGCAAAGGGTTGAGCTCTTGGAGGTTACAAACACATATAGAGAGAGGAATAGAGCTAGCCTTCCCTTCTTCCTCCTCTAGCCGAAAAGCTCAAGGAGCAAGCTTGTAGCTACTTGTTGATCTGGTGATCATGCGGAGACCTCACAGAGCAAGATTAGGGGTGGTATCTCCTAGGAGAGCCCCGAACCTGGTAAGATGCGTCGGCGTGCATGTTTACGCCTTATCTCGTTTCCAGGCACCGACGGCGTTTTACTAGCTCCCACTATGATTAGCCATCCTTTGGCATATGTCGCACCGACCACCCGACATTTGGTGCCCACCGTGGGGCTAGGTGCACCATTGTCCGGGGATCTGCTCTGGATGGGAACCTTGTTCCTCCCTGGCGAGCACAGCCAGCCCGGCATGCCTAATGGCGTTTGCACCGATGCGCTGCATGGCGTGGAAATTGCCTACGCAGCGAGCTGCCTCACTGATCTCATCGGCGAGATCCGCCTCTCCGACGAGCCCGCGCCAAGCGCGGACGCAGCCAGCTCCGGGAGCTGCCTCATTGACCTCCTTGGCAAGCTCGACATCGCCAACGAGCCCGCTTCCGACTTGGAGTCGATTGGCTCCACCGACCCGATGCTTTTCGATTCCGACACGGCATCCCTCGATGCCTTCCCCACCGATGTGGTGCTCATTGACGACCCGCTCCCTCGTGCCGACAGCGGCGGCAACACCATCACTAAGGTGCTCGTCATCTGCCATGGCGGAGCCTCTAGCACAGACGCCCACGACTCGCTGTAGGCAATGATGTGGCACCTGCTTGTCCCCATCGCAGGCGACGCCGAGATGCTGGAAGCCCACCATGTCACGCTCATCGAGAGCAGCAAGAAGTTAGCCACTATGAGACGCCTCACCGAGGCCTATTAGCATGAGGTTGATTGTGCCGTCTATGGCACGCCAGCTGCTGGCGAGCCCAGCCGCGTGGGCATTGTCAAACAGCACGGCGCAACCATCGCCAACATGCTGGGGGCTGACCGCCCTGTCTAGGCCACGCCCATCGAGAACCTGTGTGCTGCTCAGGCGGCAGCAGAGGAGCTAGAGCGCCTGGATGGTGACAAGCGATGCTGCATGACGGAGCGCGTTCGGTAGCTCATCGACGCGACAGCCCCGCAGCAAGGAGCCGGCGCGTGCTACGTCTTGAGCTTGCATTGGTTTTCCTTGAAGAGGAAAGGGTGATGCAGCAATATTAGCGTAAGTATTTCCCTCAGTTTTGGAGAACCAAGGTATCAATCCAGTAGGTGGCTCCTCAGAAGTCCCACGTACCTACACAAACAAACAAAGAACTCGCAACCAATACAATAAAGGGGTTGTCAATCCCTTAACGGCCACTTGCGAGAGTGAGATCTGATAGAGATAGTATGATAAGATAAATATATTTTTGGTATTTTATAATATAGATTGGAAAAGTAAAGATGCAAATAAAAGTAGATTGAAAGCTTATATGATAAAAGATAGACCCAGGGGCCATAGGTTTCACTAGTGGCTTCTCTCAAGATAGCATAAGTATTATGGTGGGTGAACAAATTACTGTCGAGCAATTGATAGAAAAGCGAATAATTATGAGATTATCTAGGCATGATCATGTATATAGGCATCACGTCCGCAACAAGTAGACCGACTCCTGCCTGCATCTACTACTATTACTCCACACATCGACCGCTATACATCATGCATCTAGAGTATTAAGTTCATAAGAACAGAGTAACACCTTAAGAAAGATGACATGATGTAGCGGGATAAACTCATGCAATATGATATAAACCCCATCTTTTTATCCTCGATGGCAACAGTACAATACGTGCCTTGCTGCCCCTGCTATCACTGGGAAAGGACACCTCAAGATTGAACCCAAAGCTAAGCACTTCTCCCATGGCAAGAAAGATCAATCTAGTAGGCCAAACCAAACTGATAATTTGAAGAGACTTGCAAAGATAACTCAATCATACATAAAAGAATTCAGAGAAGATTCAAATATTTCTCATAGATAAACTTGATCATAAACCCACAATTCATTGGATATTGACAAACACACCGCAAAAAGAGTTACATCAAATAGATCTCCACAAGAGAGGGGGAGAACATGGTATTGAGATCCAAAAAGAGAGAAGAAGCCATCTAGCTAATAACTATGGACCCGAAGGTCTGTGGTAAACTACTCACAACTCATCGGAGGGGCTATGGTGTTGATGTAGAAGCCCTCCATGGTCGATTCCCCTCCGGCGGAGCGCCGACGGAGGCTCCAAGATGGGATCTCGCGGATACAAAAGGTTACGGCGGTGGAAATTGTGTTTCGGTGGCTCGCTGGATGTTTTCAGGGTACATGGGTATATATAGGAGGAAGAAGTATGTCGGTGGCCGCCCGAGGGGCCCACAAGACAAGGGGCGCACCCTACAGGGGCGGGCGCGCCCCCCACCCTTGTGGCCGCCTCGATTGTTCCTTGACTTGCACTCCAAGTCCTCTGGATCACGTTCGTTCCAAAAATCACGCTCCCGAAGGTTTCATTCCGTTTGGACTCCGTTTGATATTCCTTTTCTTCGAAATACTGAAATAGGCAAAAAAACAGTAATACGGGTTGGGCCTCTGGTTAGTAGGTTAGTCCCAAAAATGATATGAATGTGTAAAATAAAGCCCATAAACATCCAAAAGGGGTAATATAATAGCATGGAACAATCAAAAATTATAGATACGTTGGAGACGTATCAGCGCGCGTGCTGAGAATCCCCCCCCCCCACGCCGAGAGCAGGGCATGACCTCCCGGACGCCGACAATAGGCAGCGCCCGCGACCGAAGAGACAAAGAGCCAGCTGCTAGCCGCAGTCGGACGCGCCTCACCATCGAGCGTGGACCAAGATGGCCGCCCACGAGTTGTGGAGCGGCAGGACGACTGTCTGCCTCCCCCTCCACCATGCAGGGAGAGGTACGCCTCCCCGCCGCCTGTTGAGCATCCGACGCTCAGCGGTCGACTGGGCCGTCGTGAAGGAATCGGAGAAAACGATGCCCGTCATTGGATCGACCGCCTGGAGCGATCCCTGGTGCTAGAAGAAGAAGATGCGATTGGTCTGCCTTGTTTTGGCCGCCGCATTCACGACGAGCCCTTCCCCAAAGGGTTCTTGCTCCCAAGAGACACGCCCAAGTACAATGGCTCCATGAAGCCGAAGGACTGGCTGGTCGACTACTCCATTGCGGTCAGCATAGCAAATGGCAACAAGCGAATTGCCATGAAGTACGTCCCCCTCATGCTTCAGGGCACGTCGCGCACCTGGCTGAACAGCCTCAAGCCCTACAACGTCAATAGCTGGGTAGATTTCACCAAAGTCTTCATCCGCAACTTCACAAGCACTTACAAGCGGCCGCCCAAGCCATGCCAGCTCTCTCTGTGCGTCCAAGGCCCAGCCGAATCCACTCGAAACTATTTGACACGGTGGGTCGAGCTGCGCAATTCCTGCGAAGGGGTGCACGAGGTGCAAGCCATAGAGTACTTCACCGCCGGGTGAAGAGAAGGCACCCTACTCAAGCACCGACTCCTCTGCGACAAGTCGGCTACACTCGACGAGCTGCCGATCATAGCAGACAAGTATGCCACTGCCGACTCCTCAATGAAGTCAGAGCTTCAGGTGGATGCCTCTGCAAAGGTTCTCCCTCCGGCTCCCAGAACGTCGGCTGGTGACACCAGTTGTCGCCAGTAGCAGAACGACAACAAGCGCAAGGCCCCGATGTCGGCTTCCACTAGCCGGCAGGTGGCAACAGTCGAAGATCAGCAGCCAGAGGGGCAGCCCATACCCAAGTGTAAGAAAGGTGACATGCCGGCTTGGCAGCCCGCCTTATCCTATGAGCAAACCCTTGATGCACCCTGCAAGTTCCACAGCGGCACGAAGTCATCCAATCACACCACCAGAAAGTGCCACTGGCTCACCCCGAATCTCCAAGGGTGAGGGGCTGCTGCCTCCTTCGCCTGCTGGACAGCCGCCTCCGGCTCCTCAGCAGTCGCGGCTCGTCCAGCAGTCGGAGCCATCCAAGATGAATTCCCTGAAGAACATGGAGCCTACATGGTCTTCACAAGCTAGGTTGATGATAGATGCAGTCGGCGCTGGCAGCACCAGTTAGTCAAAGCTGTCACCTCCAAGGTCCCAGAGTTCATGCACTGGTCTGAGAAGCCCATCAGTTGGAGTCGAGCCGACCACCCGGAGGTGATGCCTTCTCCGTGTTCCTATGCCCTGGTGTTGGATGCCACCTTTGCAACAGAGAGGCGAGCTGCTCGCTTCTCCCGAGTCCTGATAGATGGCGGCAGCAACATCAACATCCTTTACCGCGATACCATGGAGAAACTGAACATCAAGGCGAAGTAGCTCCAGCCTAGCCGGACTGTTTTCCACGGAATTGTGCCCGGCCTTTCCTGCTCACCAATCGGCAAGATCAAGATAGATGTCCTCTTCGGAGACAAAGATCACTTCTGCCACAAGGCAATTTGGTTTGAAGTAGTGGACTTGGAGAGCCCTTATCATGCATTGCTTGGCCGACCTGCTCTGGCCAAGTTCATGGCAGTACCTCATTACGCCTACCTCAAGATGAAGATGCTGGGAACCAAGGGCATCATCACCATAGTTGGAGACTACAAGAAGTCGGTCGCCTGTGCCGTAGCTAGCATCCGGCTGGCCGAGTCCCTTGTGATCGCCGTAGAGAAGAAGCTCCTTGACCGGGTTGTGGCCATGCTGGTAAGCAGCCGGACCTGTCACCGGACCCCAAGGAGTCGGAGACCCAGGGCTCTTTCCAGCCGGCCAAAGAAACCAAGAAGATACCCTTGGACTCGGACAACCCGGAGAGGTTCGCCCTTGTAGGAACCAACCTTGACAGCAAATAGGAAAGCGAGCTCGTCGATTTCCTCCATGAGAATCGGGATATCTTTGCATGGTCCCCCAAGGACATGCCGGGTGTTCCGACGGATTTCACCGAGCACAAGCTACATGTGAGAGCAGATGCAAAACCAGTCTAGCAACCCCTCCGGCGACTGTTGGAAGAGAAGAGAAGAATTGTTGGTGAATAGATAGCTCGGCTCCTGGCAGCCGACTTCATTATTGAAGTGTTCTTTCCAGAATGGCTTGCCAATCCAGTCCTTGTACTGAAAAAGAACAACAAGTGGCGCATGTGCATTGATTATACCAGCCTCAACAAAGCTTGCCCCAAAGATCCGTTTGCTTTGCCTCGGTTTGATCAAGTGATAGACTCCACAGCCGGATGCGAGTTGTTGAGTTTCTTGGATGCCTACTCAGGGTACCATCAGATCAAGTTGAACCCGACCGACCGCCTAAAGACCGCCTTCATCACATGATTTGGAGCCTTCTGCTACCTGACCATGACATTCGGCTTGAGAAATGTCGGTGCCACCTTTCAGCGTTGCATGCAGAAGTGCCTCTTCAAACAGCTCGGCAGAAATGCCCACGTCTATGTAGACGATATTGTGGTGAAGACGGAGAAGCGCGGTACCCTTTTGGAATATCTCAAGGAAACATTCGACAACCTGTGCCGTTTTCAAATCAAGCTCAACCCCGAGAAATGCGTTTTTGGAGTACCAGCCGGCCAGCTCCTCGGCTTCCTGGTCTCTGACACGACATTGAGTGCAACCCTATGAAGATCAAAGCCATCGAGAGGATAGAGATACCCACACGACTGCGAGACGTCCAGAAGTTCACCGGGTGGCTTGCATCCCTTAGCCGCTTCATCAGTCGGCTGGGAGAGAAGGCTCTTCCCCTGTATCAACTCATGAAGAAAACCACTCACTTCGAGTGGAATGACCAGGCGAACGAAGCCTTTCTCTAGCTAAAGAAAATGTTGACCATGCTGCCTGTCCCGGCGGCTCCGACTAACAAAGAACCCATGCTTCTTTACATTACTGCAACCAGCCGGGTGGTCATCATAGTCATTGTGGTATAGCACCCAGAAGACGGCAAGGCACAACCGGTCCAGAGGCCTCTATACTATCCGAGTGAGGTGTTGTCAGCCTCAAAGAAGAACTATCCCCCCTACCAGAAGATGTGCTACGGCGTGTACTTTGCCGCCAAGAAGCTCAAGCTATACTTTCAAGGGCACTGCATCACGGTCGTCTGCACAGCCCCGCTTGGCGAGATCATGGGCAGCCGGGATGCATCAAGCTGGGTGGCCAAATGGGCCATCGAGCTGGCGCCATACACCATCTTCTACCAGCCTCGCACCGGCATCAAGTCCCAAGCACTGGCCGACTTCCTCGTCCACTGGGCCGAGACCCAGTACCTGCCGCCAGCGCCAGACTCCACCCATTGGCAGATGCACTTTGACGGCTCAAAGATGCACACTGGACTAGGAGCCGGCATCCTCCTTACCTCTCCCAAAGGAGACAAGCTCATATGCACATTGCAAATCCACTTTGCTGCCTCCAACAATGTGGCAGAGTATGAGGCGCTCATACACGGGCTCTGGCTGGCCAAAGAACTCGGCATCCGCCGAGTCCTGTGCTACGGCGACTCGGACCTGGTGGTCCAACAGTTGTCCGGTGATTGGGACGCCAAGGATGCAAACATGGCAAGCTACCGCTTCCTCGTCCAGCAACTCAGTGAATATTTTGAAGGGTGTGAGTTCCTTCACGTGCAACAGGCCGACAACGAGCAAGCAGATGCCCTGGCACGGATCGGCTCCACCCGGCAAGCCATACCAACCGGCGTCTCCCTTCAGCGCCTCCTCAAGCCGTCTATCAAGCCTTCACCGGAATCAGATTCCATCTTCGTGCCGCCTGCACCCGGAACAGTCGGATCCGACTTGGGGACCTCAGCAGTAGGCTTGGGGGCTTCGGTGGGAGGCTCGGGGACTGTTGCAGCCGCACCCAGCCCGGGGACTTTAGAGCCCGGCCCAGGAACTGCAGCAGCCGGCCCGGGGACTTCAGAGCCCGGCCCGAGGACTGCAGCAGCCGGCCCGGGGACTTCAATGACACAGTAGGTGGTGGTCGACTCCAACCCGCCACCTCCTTACCCAGTCGCCCTAGTTGCAGTGGCCGTGCTGACAGTAGAAGAAGTCACAACTCCATCATGGGCACAACCCATTCTCAACTTTCTGGTGAACAGAGAGCTGTCGACTGATGAGATCTTGGCCCGACAAGTACATCGTCGGGCAGGAGCCTACACGATAGTAAACAGAGAGCTTGTCAGGCGCAGCATGACTGGAGTCTTCCAGCTTTGCGTGGAGCTGGAGACATGCATGGAAAACCTCAAAGACATCCATCAAGGCGAATGTGGCCACCACGCGGCCTCAAGATCACTTGTTGCCAAAGCTTTCCGCCACGGCTTCTTCTGGACGACTGCTTTGGAAGATGCCAAAGACTTGGTCAAGCATTGCAAGGGGTGCCAGAAATTTAGCTCCAAGCAACACCTGCCGGCTTCTGCACTGAAGACCATCCCCCTCACTTGGCCCTTTGTCGTCTGGGGGCTGGACATGATGGGGCCATTCAAGACAGCACACAACGGCATGACTCATCAGCTTGTTGCCGTCGACAAGTTCACCAAATGGATCGAAGCAAACCCAATCAAGAAATTGAATGGGACGATTGCCGTGACCTTCATTGCAGATATCACCGTCTGATACGGCATACCACACAACATCATCACCGATAACGGCACAAACTTCGCCAAAGGAGCATTGGCCCGTTTCTGCGCGACGTAGGGCATCCGATTGGACTTAGCATCCGTTGCCCATCCGCAGTCAAACAATCAAATCGAGCAAGCAAACGGTCTCATCCTCTCCGGCATCAAGCCCCGACTGGTCAAGCCACTAGAGCGCTCGGCCGGCTGCTGGATCAATGAGTTGTCGGCCATCCTCTGGAGCCTGCGCACCACTCCGAACAAGTCAATCGGCTTCACTCCTTTCTTCCTTGTATATGGGGCCGAGGCTGTCATCCCAACTGACATCGAGTTCGACTCACCTCGCGTCACCATGTACGCGGAGGCGGAGGCGAAGGAAGCGCGAGAAGACAGCGTCGACTTGCTGGAAGAGGGCTGGCTGTTGGCACTCAGCCGGACCGCCATCTACCAGCAAAGCCTGTGCCACTACCACAGTCGGAAGGTCAAGCCAAGATCCTTCCAAGAGGGAGACCTTGTGCTCCGGCTGATCCAGCGAACAACCGGCCAGCACAAGCTCTCGGCCCCTTGGGAAGGCCCCTTCATCATCAGCAAGGCCTTGGGCAATGACTCCTACTACCTGATCGACGCACAGAAGCCTAGGGCATGCAAGAGGGACGACTCCGGCAAAGAATCAGAGCGCCCATGGAACGCAAACCTCCTTCGAAGATTTTATAGTTGATGCAGTATGTACCATGCTATCTTTTGTATTAAGCGCAAGACATCAGGCCCCCGAAAGCACTCGGGGACTACCCTTTATATATATATGATAAGTTTTATGCCTACGAATGTGTTACTTCATTTTTTCTGCCTGGCACCGGGTTCGACCAGTCGGCCTGGGGGCTTGCCGCCTTGTATTATGTCAGTGCTACCTGCAGTCGGACAAGTAATGTGCCGGCATCTAAGCCCTTTCTTGCCACAAGCCGCAGCTCGCAGAGCGGCTGTCCGGCTAGCAAGATTAAAAGGTAGGAAACAATGCCCACATGAAAAAATGGCTAAGGACCAAAGCATTCACATAAGATAGGCCGGCTTCCCGCCTCGCTCATCGGCTGCTGAGCAGCCCGCCGGCTTCTTATTTACCTTGCTACATCCTAAGCGGCCAAAGTACTTGTCCTCCCAAATGGCTAAGTACTTGACCCAGCCACGGTTCGCAGAGCGGCCGCCTGGTTGGCAAGACGACAACCAAGGGAGGGTGGCAAAGGAAAAAGCCAAAAAGGTTCAAAAAGCAAGAAAAGTCAGAATTCGGCGCAAGCACAGCATGTGCGAAATAATATTTACATAAGCAAGGCTTTCAAGCCGGAATCCAATAAGTTTGAATACACCCCCAGTGCATGGAACTGCGCAAGTTTAACGATATTGTTCAAAAGACTACAGAGCAGGGAAAGCTAAAGATAAGTTGGCCGCCTAGGCCAAGGGAGTAGCAGGTGGGTCCGGCATGTTGGTGGAGTCGGCGGCGCCGACTGGTGGAGTGGTCGGCTGGTGAGTCTCGGCTTGGTCGTCTCTAGCAGCAGTCGATGCTTTGCATGTGGCTCATTGCTCGAGGCACAGTCAAGTTGAGGTTGGCCATTGGCTCCATCCTCCGGCGCAACGTCTTCACCATCCTCGCTCTACTCATCTTTACCCTCGTCGCTGGAGGCGATCTCCTCTGTCGAGTCCTCGTCGTCTTCCGGTTTCAGACCGAACAAGTCCAGCGGCACCTCAGCACCCTCTTCGTTCAGCTCGGGGACGAAGAAGCTGTTGTCGGTGTACTCGGCGATCGCCGCGGCGCGGTGAATAAGAGCACCCCTCACCGCCACCAACTCTTCATTGGCCTCCTGCCGGAACATGGCCAACTGGTCTAGATCTAGCCCAGGATACCATGCTCTAATGAACTCCAAGGCCGCCATGCGCCCCCCCCGGGCTGAGGAGCCCTTCCATGCCTTGAAGCGGCCGACAACCACGTCCAGCCAGTTGGTAGTCCGACTGGGGGTGCGCGGAGCTTGGCCGCCTGGCCAGAGGGAGGAGATCACCTGGGCTCCGACACACTACAGCCAGCGGAGCATCCGATGAGCCGGCTGGAGACGAGCCTGGATGGCAAGGAGCAGCTCCTCGAGCGACCGGCGGGCGTTTGGCGCGATCTCCGCACCAGCCTGCCTTCGCTCCTCGTGGCAAGCTTCGATGGCTTGGTTGGCGACAATGGCGTAGCCAGGGAAGTACTCTGCACAACATGAAAAAAGAAATATGAAGTCGGAAGTCGGATCATATAACAGTCGGCAGATGAAGGAAATAAGAAGGCAACTCACCATCGACCATGTCCTCGATCTGGCCGTAGCCGTCGTTCAGCGCCCTCTTTGTATCGGCCCAGTTCGATCACTGAGTCTCGAACTCGGCATGGAGAGTGTCCTCCTTGTCCTTCGCCATCTGAAGGGCCGCCTTGTGTAGCTCCGCCTGGTCAGCCAGCTCCTTGACCAGACAGTCGCGCTCCTGGGCCACCTTGCTGCACTCCTCCTCCTTGGCATGCAACACGGTTTGGGCCTCGCCCAGCTATTGCTACAAGGCGGCGTTGGCCTCTGCAAAGATAGTAAAGAAAGGCGATCAGTAAGCAGGAAAGAAGACAAGGAGTTGCTGGAGAGATCTGGCCCGACTGCTCAGCAGTCGGCCCGAATCTCGGGGACTACACCCAGTGGGTGCGCTGATGCGCCCCCACGATAGAGAAGGCGGAGCGCTTACTCCGGCTCTCGGACAGATCAGTAGTCCGCTGGGCCAGCTCCCGGACCTGGGAGTTGAAGATGGCCGCACGCAGATTGTGATAATCCTCCAACAAAGACAACAGAAAAGAAAGCAAGTCAACACTCGAGCCTACTTGAAAGTTCTAGGCCGCCTACTCAACAGCCGGCCCAGAACTCGGGGACTACACCCAGTGGGTGCGCTGACGCGCCCCCATGGAAGAGTACAAGAATCAAAAACTAGAAGCATACCTAGATGACCGCTTGCGCCGCCAGGAACTCCTACTGTAGTGCTGGAGAGCGGCGGACTGAGCCTGGAGCCGGGCCTGGACGTCCTGCGTTGCCGCATTCAGAATGGGTGTCCCGCCCCCAGGCGTCCACTCCAGCGAGCCAATGCTGGTGGCCTCCACCTCCAGGGTTGACGAGCTTGTGGCCCCAACCTCCCGCGGCAGCGGCGCTGAAGCCGCCTTTGCCGCATGCTGGTATGCCGGAGAGCGGTCCGCGATGATCGCCCCCGCTGCCAGCTCGCCACCAGCTGGCGGCACCGGAGGTGCGTCAGGCTGGACGCCTTGGTCCTTGACGGTCGGCGCCGGTGGAGGCATCTCCGCCCCCAGGGTGACGTCGTCGCCCCCTTCCCTCTCCATGACCGGATGGTCGCGGCCGGCTCCTCCAGTCGACGCCGAGATCTTAGGCAAAGGGTGGTGCGGCGCGAAGAGGGATGATGAGTTGCGGGGGCTGGCCGCGTGCGGCCTCTTCCACCCGCGCCTTGGCCGCAGCGTCCGCTTGGGCCTTGGTCGTGATGTTGGCTTGCGCCTTTGCGGTCACATCCGCCTCCTCCTGCGTCGCCTTGGCCGCCGCCGCCTTCTGCCGCTCTGCCTCCTCCTACTCCTTGTGCGCCTCCTGTGTGTTGCTCTCCGTCGCCGCCTAGAGCTCGGCGCGCGGGTCCATGCGACGGGTGTTGGCGGAGCCCTCCGCCATCCCAACCACGGAAGCAGCACCAGAACGCTCAAGAGAGAGCGAGGCCCTGATCAAGCAAAGTAAAAAAGAACTCAGAATGACGTTCGCAAGGAAAAAGGAGAAAGGACGCGAGAAGAAATCAAATACTTACGCAGACACCATCTGGGGCTGCTTCACGGCCTTATGAAATCGGTTCGCCTTCGCGGCGGCCTCCTCCTGCTTGGTCGTCGCCGCCGAGCTCTTAGATTTCTTTGGCCGGCTATCATACATCAACGTCGCGGCTCGGCGCTTTAATGCGCCGCCTGGGGCAGTCGGCGCGGCTGATGAGCTCGCGCCCGCCTGTTCGATGGCCGGCTGGCGGCGCGACACGTTCTCCTGATCATCATCATCCGGCCAGCTGTCGAGGCCGCCTCCACCTTCGGAGCCGCCTGCTTCGCCACCACCACCCGTGGCATCGTCTTCTTCCAGGGTGGCTGCCCCCAAGTCGGGGTCGTCCGCGTCGCTCACCGACTGGTCGAGCAGGTACTCGTGGCCCTGCTCCAAGGCATTGGCTACCGACTGGGTGGTGAAGATCTTCTTCATGGCCAACCGGTCAGGCGGCAAAGAAGAACCTGGCAACTAAAGAGGAAAGAGAAAGAGTTGAGGACTCACCACATGCGGCGGGTGCGCGCGGGAGTACGGCTCCTTGCCGAACTGCCACTCCTCCTCCGGGAGCTTGCAGTTCAAAATGTAGTTCACCAAATGAGCCACCTCGGCGCGCGACATCTCCTTGGTGCACATCTGGCACAGGTCTCGGTGCCCGCTCATCTGGCTAATCATATGAGGCCGGCCTTGAAGGGGGAGCACCCGGCGCACCACGGAGGCGGTCAGCAGGTCCGACCCCTTGAGGCCTTCTACCTCCGTCAGCACCTTGAGCCGCGTGATGGCGGCGGCGGAGGCGGCCGACAACGTCTTCGGGCGGAACGCCCAGTTGGTGCGGGGTTCAGCCGGCGGGCCGGTTACATAAGCCGGCAGGCTGACGAAGTCGGCTGCCGGGTGGACGTTCTTGACATAAAAATAAGATTTTTGCCACAGCTTGACCGCCTGTGTCAAGCTGATGGCCGGGAAGCAGTTGTCGGTGCCCGGACGCCGCACTGCAATGAAGGCGCCGCACTGAGCCGCCTTCCCCTTGGCGTAGGTGCCGAGCTTGGTGTAGACCCCCCCAAAGCTCGAGGGTGGGGAGGATGCCGAAGTAGCCTTCGCAAAGAGTCATGAAGGCCGAAAGCAGCACCACCGTGTTCGATGTCAGGTGGTGCGGCTGGAGTCGGTAGAATTGGAGGAAGGAGCGGAGGAAGCCGCTCGCTGGCAGGCCGAAGCCGCGAAGCTAGTGCGACCGGGAGATGACGCGCTCGCCTTCCTCCGGCGCCGGCGAGATCTCCCTCTTGGGAGGCAGGCGTACCTCTACGAAACCCTTGCCGGGCAGCCGCCGCATTTGGCAGAGGAAGGCGAGGTGATCCTCGTGGACGTCGGAGTCGTCCCAAGCCCCGGAGCTTGGGCGCTCGCGCGCCATGGGCACTTGGAGGTCGACGAAGGCGTGGTGCGGCAGGGAGTACGCGAGCCTATGGCGAAGGCGCAGCGGCAAGCACGCAAGCCCGCGACGGAGCAACGGCGCTGCGGGGTGGCTGGAAACGGTGGCGACGAGCTGCAGCGGCAACAGGGAGAGGAAGAAGAAGATGGCGAAGGAAGAGAAGGGCGCGCGTGCTTCTGCCGCTCCTCTCCTCCCCCTACTTATAGCCCTGGGCGGCGGAGCCGAGGGGACGGGGTGTAGGGATCGTGGGATTAACTGCACCCATGACCCCACGACCCCGCGTTTACCGCACCATAACGGCATGCGTTTATTGCGCCCCGAACTCCAACCATCCGCCTCGGCCGCAGCGGATCCGCACGCGCGCCGAGGCACGGTAGTGGCGGGCCCCAGCCTGCGGTGACATCCCGTCGCGTGCATAGGCGGGCAGGCTGGTCCAGCCGGCTAGCGCCGCGTGGCGCGTGGTCAGCGGGCAGCCGGCTCGACGCCCGGCTAGCGCGCCACCTAGCTCCCGCCTTTGTATTTCAAAATCACCAGACGACGTGCTTGGTCGCGGCCAACTCCTAGTTGTTGGCTCCTCGGAATAGGAAGTTGCTGAGGCCTCTCGCCTTTTCAACCGTGATGCCCCATCAGCTTCGGGGACTACTGTCGGAGTAAATGACCACGGGTAGCCTCATTAGCTCCCCATGACATTTCAAGACATCGGGGCCGGCTGCTCCCCTCAAACATCAAAGACAAAAGGTCCGCCTTCTTATGGCTTGCTGATCCAAGCGATCGGCTGCAAGAAGGCAGTAAGGCCCAAAGAGCGGCCCCGGCATGGGACGACTCCTAGCAGGCGGTCACTAGAGTGGGCCGACTCCTAGCAGGCGGGCACCAGAGCGGCCGACTCCTAGCAGGCGGCCCACCCCCGCACCCTCAAAGTTTGCACCTACATAACGGCGATGAGACGGGACAGTGCAGCCTGCCACCCTCGAATCTCGGGACGGACATGGCCACCGTGCAGCGTACCGGGCGACCATCCCTAGCCCGACACGACACTGTTTCCATGCTGCTCATGACATCATCCATGGCAGAGGGAGCCATGCTCCCACGACGGGCTGTCGGTACGGCTCACAGGCGGCGGGACCTACATGTCTGTGAGATGCCCGAAGACGGCAGGCCTAGACCAGTCGGTGTGGGGGGAGGCCGACTCCCAGCAGTTGGCCCTCCCCCATCCTAGAAGTTTGTGCGCCATTAACCAGATAAGACGGGGTGTGGCTACAGTGAACGCCCGCCAGGCAGCGGTGCTGTAGCCACGCCCTCCTTGACCAAGCCCTCATCATCAGGGGCAGGGCTACAGTGACGAGCAGCCGACAGGACCCACAAGCGGCGGGCCCTACCTGTCGGCCGAGAGCCCGACAGCCGGCGGGACCCAGCAGCCGACGGAGAAGTCGGCGACCATAGACACTGACGGCTCAGGCCTACACCTGACCGGATTACCATTGTACCCTTGGAGGGTAGGCCTATATAAACCCCCACGGCACCCATGCAAAGGGTTGAGCTCTTGGAGATTACACACACATATAGAGAAAGGGATAGAGCTAGCCTTGCCCTTCTTCCTCCTCTAGCCGAACAGCTCAAGGAGCAAGCTTGTAGCTACTTGTTGATCTAGTGATCATGCGGAGACCCCGCAAAGCAGGATTAGGGGTGTTATCTCCTAGGAGAGCCCTGAACCTGGGTAAGATGCATCGGCGTGCATGTTTACACATTATCCCGTTTCCAGGCACCGGCGACGTTTTACTAGCTCCCACTATGATTAGCCATCTTTTGGCATATGTTGCACCAACCACCCGACAATGGAATAAAATTTCTTTTATCCCCGGAAGAATAACATGTTCAAGAGTAGTCAGAAAATAAAAACACCCTAGTTAGTTCTTCTATATTATATAAGGGTAGAATTGAAAGTCATCTCCCCGCGAGCTTGTGGTGTGATCAGTAAAATCTAAAAAAAAGAAACTATTTTTTTTTGATTTTTTATGACAAACTTTGACAAATGTCTTCGGCTTTTGCAAAGTTCCATCATGAAATGACATTCGCGGAAGTTGATTGTTTTAAAAACCAGCACTCCAAAATACTTTCAAAAATATCACTTTAGAGTATCGATTTTGTTTTTTTACCACGACTTCCACCAGTGCCATTCCAATATGAAATTTTGTGTGCACTCAAAACATTTTTCATGAAAAAAACAATTTTTTTGTCAAAAAATTCAAAAAAGTTTGAGATTTTTGCCTGGCATGTCGAAGGCAAACCTGATCACGCCTTTCCTCTCACGCCACTTCCTTCCATCTCGGGCCAAGAGCCGAACAGCACATGCAAATCAGTAGCACCAGCGAAACGCATATATACGTGACTAAAAAATAGAGAGAGCAGGAACGCATACCTCCACGATCCGCCTCACTCATAGCGAACCAATCACAGCACGCGAACTACCATCCCACGGATCACTACCTCGATACCAGATCTCGACCGTCCAGGCACCACACATCCAACGCTCCACGCTCATCCTCCCTCCCGAAAAAGCAAAACTCACGCACCTGCTCGGCGCTCGCCTTCTATTTAACGCCGCCCCGTCCCCTTCTTCCTCATCACCCCCATTCCTCCCAATCCCCCAAATCTCCTCAACCTCCCCGGCGCATCTCCGACGACATGGCCCGCACCAAGCAGACGGCGAGGAAGTCCACCGGCGGCAAGGCGCCGAGGAAGCAGCTGGCCACCAAGGCCGCCCGCAAGTCCGCCCCGGCCACCGGCGGCGTCAAGAAGCCCCACCGCTTCCGCCCCGGCACCGTCGCGCTCCGCGAGATCCGCAAGTACCAGAAGAGCACCGAGCTGCTCATCCGCAAGCTCCCCTTCCAGCGCCTCGTCCGCGAGATCGCCCAGGACTTCAAGACCGACCTCCGCTTCCAGTCCTCCGCCGTCTCCGCCCTGCAGGAGGCCGCCGAGTCCTACCTCGTCGGGCTGTTCGAGGACACCAACCTGTGCGCCATCCACGCCAAGCGCGTCACCATCATGCCCAAGGACATCCAGCTCGCCCGCCGCATCCGTGGCGAGAGGGCCTAGGCCGCAATCTGCAATCAATATGCCGTCTGTCCTTGTTAGGTTGAGTTCGTCCGTGGAAGTGTGTGTGCTATTAGGGTTTACGAATGTGTCTGTGTTGTTCTTGTCATGGTGGATGCGTTATGCCTAATCTGATGGTACCGTCTTGTTGCCATCAGCACATTTTCAGTGGAAATGAAAATGTTGGCTTGCTGTTCTCATACATCTGCGTTTGAATGACTGTTTCCAACTTCTCAAATTTCTCCCCTGTTTTAGTTAGCATGTCATATTTTGCTCTGATTCTGAGCTTGAATTATCATTCCACTGTCAATTTTGTAATGAGTAATCCGGCTAGCTGCCTCTGAACCCGAACGAACGAGCAGTTGAAATGGTACCTGAAAATTGCTTGTCTGCTAGCCTGCTCGTTTTCAGTTCACCAGTTGCATGACAGTGCCGTTATGTTTGTTGTTCAGTGCACATATTCTGTTGAAAACCATTCATACTATGCCTAATTATATTGCTATCCCGCAAGTCTGTGAACCATGCTCTAATTATATTATAAACATACTGATAGTAGTACAAGTTACTTGGTGCCCTGTCTTCAGATCTTACAGGTTCAGGAATTACCGTGCCTGCAATATTATTGGTTGCATCACCCACAATTCCTAAATAACGCACCAGAACATCGAGCAAGCGCTGGCCACGATTGGTCAGAATCTCATGCCATTTCCTGGTTCTTGGACATTGCTTGGATAGAGTATCCTGAATATTGGTCACATTCAGGAGTATAAAGAGGATATGTATCCTACCCCAAGCATGTGAAATGACCTGCAAGTTTTAGCTACTGTGTTCTTAATTGCTTCGATTTTGTACCTTGTAAATGGTAGTGCTATTCCGGTTGGGTGCCTCTGAACCTGAATGAACAGATGTAATACGCTCGTTCAGTTCAGTTCTGTGTAGTACACATAAACAGTGCTTTCCTGATGATAGCATCGGTGCTGAAAGTGTCTCAACCCTGCCTCTGTGCTGCATAATCTCAAAACTACAAACACAGTTCTAATACAAGTTACAAGGATGTCTCCAACTGGTACAGTTTTTCTTAATTAAGTGTTTATCATAAGGCACATTGCTAGTATTTCTCAAGAGAATTTTAGTGGTCGCCCATGGGTAACTGCTGCCACAGTAATACCAACACCAATTTGTATGTACCTATTCTCCAATCGACCCCGCGCGCACACACTTAAACACGGCTCACTCTTGGCAGTTCACAACAGTGCTCCTGTGGGACCTGGATGTTTTTTGGTAAGCTGATGCTAGAACAGTCAAGCATGTCAATTAAATTTTGAACTAAAATGACGACACTTATTTTGTAGCGGAGGGGGTAGGGAAAAATGAAGTGTACAATTAACTTTAAATTATATAATATTATAATTTACTGATGCATAATATAAGTTCTATGATTGGAGAAATTTTCTAATGGTACTGTCTACTGTGTAGTGTGGCTCAGAATGCAAGTAGAATATCAAAGAGCAGTCCATGACTGAAGATGCATAGCCAGCGTTACACTTTTTCTCAATGGTCATTAAGCTCCTAAGTTCTAATGTATAACTGTGGATGGGTTTCTTCACCATCTTTTCTATGGATATATGATACGCATGCTTATGCATATTGTCGAAAAAAAGAGAATAACAGTGATGCATTGCATTGGAGCAAGTTTCTTGTATATAATATTCAGATCTCCAAAACAGTTCGGATGAAGGAATGAGAATCTGTCATTGGAGGACATGCTACAGCAATGCAGCAACTATATAAAGTTGGATCGATATTCACAGTGAATTAGTGTCTTCTCTTCTTTTCTGGGTTTGAAATACACCGATAAAAAAGAAGTTTGTTCCTTGCAGAATAATTGAAGACAACCATTCTCATTTCGGTAGAGAAAATTCCATAGACACATTACAATATTTTCAATACATTCTTCCTTTGATACCTACGGGTTTGGAGACCCTCCCACATGAACAATCTGAAGAACACCGATTATGACACTTGATACAAGGAGACGACTCAGTAAAAAAGTGAAGGCAACATACATGCACAAGTGCTGAATTGCACAACAAAAAGACCTTCTAATTTTGTAAAATAAATATAATCAGAATCTGGCACTCCTGCTAAAATTATGCACAATTATACTAGTGGAGAAAAGAAAAAAAATCACTATCAAATATGAGAAACAAGATGACAGAAATTTCATAGGTCGTATTTACTCGATTCACATAATCCAATACCAAGTAGCGCAACCGTGCTTTTCAAGGTGTATACATCACAACAATTCTGAACTTTAGATTGCTGTCATAGAGCAAAAGAAACACCGGAGTAATAGGATGAAGGACTATAGTGCATTCAATCTTGATAATAGGCGTTCCTCGTTCTTGTAAACATTATTGATAAGACGACCGCACTTGTGGCAGAGCAATCGTGTCCTCTTTCCAGAAGCAAACCCCAAATCGACAGCTTGGTACATTTTTTTGTATACCTTTAGAAGTTCAAATTATGTCCCAAAGTATTGATTCATGTCTAATCAGGTATCAAGATGTAAATATTAGCAAGCTCAAAAATATAATAATATCAGCAGCTAATGTTAGCCTGCACTTTTTTCGATAAAGGTTCATCTTCTCGAGGGACTCGCACTCTAGTACTACCTCTGTCCCGGTTTAGTGATCCTCTTTGTATTTTGTGTTAAACTTTGACCATAGAATATTAATGCATGTCACCAAAAAATTATTGTTGGATTCGTATTTAAACATAGTTTCGAATAATATTATTTTTGGAAAAATATCATTGGATTCGTATTTAAACATAGTTTCGAATAATATTATTTTTGGTGACATGCATCAACATTTTATTAGTTAAATTTAAGGTTAAAATTTGATACAAAATATGAAGGGGCCAACAAACCAGGACGGAGGTAGTATTTCTCACAAACCATTAGCTCTTGCAAAAAACCGAGGGCTCATGGTTATTTGCTTCACTTCACTTTCTCGGAGCCGGTTTTCTTTTTTGAGACAAGATGCCCTTTGTAGGTGATCTATGAGAGCTTCTATCCCATGCTAAGAGCAAACACGCACTGTGCTGCGGTTGGAGCTAAGATGGGTTGGGCCCATGTACTAGTTGAGCTAAAAAAATTATTACTCTAATAAAAAATATAGATAAAAATACAAAAAATCGGTTATAAAAAAAGGAGATCAACAAAAATACTTATGAAATAATTTTTTTGGCATGGGTTGTAAAAAATATTCAGACCATTAAGAAGGAACATGGATTTTTTTTAAAAGTAATGCAAATGAAATTCTTCACAGATCACAATTTTTTAAACATTGTTAAAGAAATTACAATAATGTTCTCACATCTAAAACATGTTTAAGAAAATTTTAAAATGTTCATGGAATCAAAACTATTCACAGATTTGAAAATAATAGTCATGTTTTTTAAAAATAGAAAGGAAACATACAAAAGTGAAAGAAAAAAAATACTCCCTCCATTCCACAATGTAGTGCGCCCACACTTACCGAGATCTAATTCATAAATATGAATTCAGTGGTATATTTTTTGCTCCCGACGCAGTCGGTCTTGTTGGTTAAATTATGATCAAACTTAGATCTCGGGAAGCACGAACGCAATATATTGTGGAATGGAAGGAGTAGTACAACAAAATAAAAGGGAATAGAAAGAAAAAAATCAAGGAAAAAATGAGAAAGAATAAATAACAGAAAAACTGTGGACCGCCTTGTAGTGGCCAACCCAATATGGTCGCGGAGGGTCCATGTTTGCTTCCGCCCAACACATGCAAAACATCATTTACCGTGATCTACCTACTTGGAGTCCCTAGGTAATGGCAACCCTTATCTATTCCAAGAACACCCCGAGCCCAAATAATTTTCCTTTTTTGGGGTTTAATTTAGTCTAATCGAAGCCTAAAACATTCTTAACTTCCAATCTTTTCGGGGGCGACGCGCACACACACAGACACGCATGCACACACGCCCCCACCCCCCAACACACACACAATATGCGCATCTGACCTGTTGTTTGCATAGCGTGATTTCGAAACTCCAGTATATTGCCATGGTTACACTTGTCCTAGCATGCCCGAAAGTACCTTTCTGCTCGCGAGCTCAAATGAGCTCGGTGAACAGTAAAATCATTTTTTTTTAAAATCAAGAAACATTATGAAAGTTCTAAGTTCTAGCAAAAATTCGTCATGGAATCACATTCATGTAAGGCGTGGCAAAAAAAACCAGTGCTCCAAAATGCTTTTGAAAGTAGCATTTTCAGAGTACCGATTTTGTTTTTTTTGCCACGCCTTGTAGGAATGTGATTTCAAGATGAATTTTTGCAAACACTTAAAATTTTTGTCAGTGTTTCTCCCAAAAAATAGTTTTTTCCGATTTTGTTTCGATTTTACTGTTCATCCGAGCTCATTTGAGCTTGGGTGCAGAAACTCTGTGTCCTTAATTGCAGTAGAAGCTTTGCTCAACCTGCCCTGCTTAATATGCATGTTTATGTTGTTGAAGTTAACATGTTACATCCTTATGCCATGGACCGCCTTTAATTATATTATGCTTCTAGAGTGAAATATATTCTATGGTATGAATATTACTCCTATAAAGTATGTTGGAGTACCCGCGTCTTAGGGGCCTCCGCGGGCGAGAGTGCCCTCCACGCCGTCGGGTCTGCGGTGGCATCACACGGAAGCATGCCCGTTGCGCTCTGCCCCGTTCGGTACATAAATAGCTTACAAGCCAGAGGCCAATAGTTCCAAGATATAATCAACCAAGTAGTGTTTTGATAAGCAACCTTTAGTTGATGTATGAACTTGTTGCCTTGTTGCCTCAGTGAGCCGGTGAGCAGCTGCCCATGCTGGATCTCCGCTTATATCTCCCTCTGCAAATTGTAGAAAGTTCAATTATTTTGATTCTGAAGTTTATTTCACCTTAGTTGAGAAAATTTCTAATTAAGGTCATCTCGTCATGGATTTATTCAATTGTATTTTGTATCGAATAGAAAATGTTATTTATAGTGAGAAGGGGGCAGTGATGCTTAAGGGGGAAACAGTTGATGCATTTTTCAAAATAAAGAGGGTGATTCAGCTAATGTGCCAACATCAACTGAAGCAATGTCTGTTCAGCCAACGAACTGTGTTCAGCCTCCTCTGTTGTTGCTCGAATTTGAGCAACATGGGCCACATCCTTCAATGCCTCAACAACAAGGACAAAGACATCAAACTCAAACAAATGAAGTACTATTTCAAGGGATTGAATTCTTGTAGCGGGATCCAACACTACGTCCACAGATTTGGCAATATCCGCCTAATCAAAGAGACGATGTGCAGCAAGCATATTTGAAGCTTGGTATTATGCAGCCCCGTTTGAAGAATTACAAAGCTTATGGTCCAGAAGGTCGCAAATGAAGCTTTAAGTATGACTGGGTCAAGGATTTCCAATCATGGTTGGAGTACACGGAGGACAGTCATCGTACATATTTCTTCTATTTGTTTCTTATTCGGCAAAAACAAGACAAGCGAGGTGGTTCAGATGTCTTTACAATGCGAGGATTTGTAAACTGGAAGAAGGTCCATGATGGAAAGAAATGTGCTTTCTTAAACCACATAGGTTTTCAACCTTGCTCTGAACATAATAATGCAACCAAAGCATGCCATGACTTCTTGAATCAACAAGGCCATTTAGAAAATGTTGTAGCAGTGGGCAACCAGAGGGATATAAAAAGAAACTGGCTAAGGGTGAAAGTATCAATTGCAGCTGTTAAGTGGCTTATATCACAATCTTGTGCATTTAGAGGCCATGATGAAACTCGAGAGTCAAAGAACGGAGGGGACTTTATTGAATTGTTAAAGCTCTTTGTAGAATTCAATCCTGAGATTGCTGAAGTATTTTGGAGAATGCTCCATACAGTTGGAAGTACACATCACATGAAATCCAACGAAAGATTTTGGGTATTTATGCATTGGAAGTTAGGAAGCATATCCGTGAAGAGATCGGGGATTCTAAGTTTTCTATTCTAGTGGATGAGACATGTGATGTAGTTAAAAGTGAGGTGATGGCATTGGTCCTCAGATTTGTTGATGAGGATCGTGTATTGCAAGAGCGGTTCTTTGCCTTGGTACATGTGACGAACACCAATTCCATAGACACGTTACAATATTTTCAGTACATTCTTCCTTTGATACCTACGGGTTTGGAGACCCTCCCACATGAACAATCTGAAGAACACCGATTATGAAACTGAACACTTGATACAAGGAGATGACTTAGTAAAAAACTGAAGGCAACATACATGCACAAGTGCTGAATTGCACAACAAAAAGACCTTCTAGTTTTGTAAAGTAAATATAATCAAAATTTGGCACTCGTACTAAAATTATGCACAATTATACTGGTAGATAAAAGTAAAAGAAATCATTATCAAATATGGGCAACAAGATGATGAAAATTTCATAGGTGGAAAAAAGGAGTATCAAGGTGTTTGGTATCGTATTTACTCGATTCCTTTTGCTCATGGTTATTTGCTTCACTTCACTTTCTCGTAGCTGACGCTCACCACGCCCTTTATAGGTGATTTGTGAGAGCTCCTGTGTTGCACGGTTGGAGCTAAGATGGGTTGGGCCCATGTACTGGTTGAGCCAAAAAAATGTTATTCTAATGAAAAGTAGACAAAAACAAACAAACTTGGTTACAACAATAAAAAATAGGAGGTCTGAAAAATACTTATGAATAATATTTTTGGCACGGGTTTAAAAAAATGTTCACACCCTTAAGAAAAAACATGATTTAAAAAAATCATGAAAATAAATTCTTCACAAATCACATTTTTTTTAAAACAATCAAGAATTTACAGTAATGTTCTCGCATGTAAAACATGTTTAAGAAATATAAAAATTGTTCATGCAATCAAAATTGTTCACAAATTTGAAAAAGAACACTCATGTTTATTTCAAACAAATAATTATAGAAGAATAGAAAGGAGACATACAGAAATAAAAAGGAAAAATAGTACAAAAAGTAAAAGGGAATAGAAAGGAAAAATGAAGGGAAAACGTTAAATAATAATTAAAAAAGACAATGCACCGCCCTATCGTGGCCAACCCAATACGTCGTGGAGGGTGCATGTTTGCTTCCGCACAACACACGCGAAACATCATTTACCACGATCTATCTGCTTGGAATCCCTAGCAAATGGCAACCCTTATCAATTCCAAAAACACCCCGAGCCAAAACAACTTTCGTATTTGGGGTTTAGTTTAGTCTAATCAAAGCCTAAAATGTTCTTAACTTCCAAATTTTTCGGGGGCGGCACAACACGCACGCGCGCGCGCACACACACACACACACACACACACACACACACACACAACCAATATATGCGCGTTTGGCCCCTTTGTAATTGCATAACATGATTTTTGATACTCCAACATATTGCCATGGTTACATTTTCCTAGCATGACCCGCTTGATTGTTGTAGAAGCTTTGTTCAACCCGCCATGCTTGGTATGCATGCTTATGTTGTTGAACAGTGGCAAAGCTAGGCAGGAATGTCAAGGGGGGGAGTCAAAACATGAACACGTAAAAGGGCAAAGATTGATCTTTTCCTTATCTAATCCTTGCACGGTAAATTTTCTTCACTGATGATAGGGTAATTCGTAACGGGTAACAAGTAACAAAAGTAAACAAGGTGCAGCAAGGTGGCCCAATCCTTTTTGTAGCAAAGGACAAGCCTGGACAAACTCTTATATAAAGCAAAGTGCTCCCGAGGACACATGGGAATTACTATCAAGCTAATTTTCATCATGCTCATATGATTCACGTTCGTTACTTTGATAATTTGATATGTGGATGGACCGGTGCTTGGGTGTTGTCCTTCCTTGGACAAGCCTCCCACCTATGATTAATCCCTCTCGCAAGCATCCGCAACTATGAAAGGAGAATTGAGGTAAACCTAACCATATCATGAAACATATGGATCCAATCAGCCCCTTACGAAGCAATGCATAAACTAGGGTTTAAGCTTCTGTCACTCTAGCAACCCATCATCTACTTATTACTTCCCAATGCCTTCCCCTAGGCACAAATCATGGTGAAGTGTCATGTAGTCGACGTTCACATAACACCACTAGAGGAAAGACAACATACATCTCATCAAAATATCGAACAAATGCCAAATTCACATGATTACTTATAACAAGACTTCTCCCATGTCCTTAGGAACAAACGTAACTACTCAAAAGCATATTCATGTTCATAATCAGAGGAGTACTGAATAGCATTAATGATCTAAACATATGATCTTCCATCGAATAAACCAACTAGCATCAACTACAAGGAGTAATCAACACTACTAGCAACCCATAGGTACCAATCTGAGGTTTTGAGACAAAGATCGGATACAAGAGATGAACTAGGGTTTAAGAGGAGATGGTGCTGGTGAAGATTTTGATGGAGATTGACCCCCTCTCGATGAGAGGATCGATGGGGATTGACGATGGTGGTGATTTCCCCGTCCCGGAGGGATGTTTCCCTGGCAGAACAGCTCCGCTGGAGCCCTAGATTGGTCCTGCCCGGGTTCCGCCTCGAGATGGCAGCGCTTCGTCCTGAAAGCTTCTCTCTGATTTTTTTCAGGGTAAAAGACACCATATAGCAGAAGATGGGAGTCGGGGGCCTGCCAGATGGCCCATGAGGTAGGGGGCGCACCTAGGGGGTAGGGCACACCCTCCACCCTCGTGGCTGACTGGTGTCCCCCCTCTGGTGCTTTCTTCGCCCAATATTTTTAATATATTCCAAAACCGATCTCCGTGAAGTTTCAGGACTTTTGGAGTTGTGCAGAATAGGTCTCTAATATTTGCTCCTTTTCCAGTCCAGAATTCCAGCTGCCGGCATTCTCCCTCTTCATGTAAACCTTATAAAATAAGAGAGAAAATGCATAAGTATTGTGATATAACGTGTAATAACAGCCCATAATGCAATAAATATTAATATAAAAGCATGATGCAAAATGGACGTATCAACTCCCCCAAGCTTAGACCTCGATTGTCCTCAAGCGAAAGCCGATATCGAAAAATATGTCTACATATTTAGAGATAGAAGTGTCCATAAAATAAAATACGGACATGAGGGCATCATGATCATCTTTAGAACAGCAACATATATTGTCATATGATTTCTTATGCTAAAGTAACAATCTATTCACAATGTAAAGTATGAATCAGAAACTTCATTGAAAACTAACAAACTATGATCTCAGTCAATGAAGCAATTGCAATTTATCATAACATCGAAAAGAGTTAATATAAGAGCTTTTCAGCAAGTCACATACTTGCTATGTCTTGAGCTAGCGTTGGTTTTCCCCGAAGAGGAGAGGGTGATGCAGCAAGTGTAGCGTAAGTATTTCCCTCAGTTTTGAGAACCAAGGTATCAATCCAGTAGGAGGCTCCTCAAAAGTCCCACACACCTTGAAAGTGCAACTATCCCTAGGTGGTTTTGGTAATTCATAACAACATATAGCTCATTGAGCTAATGCTATTCCAAGACTATTATTTCAGGAAAGCTCAATGAATGGAATGGCATGGATGATGAAAGTGGATCCCTCAAAATACTAAGGACAAAGGATTGGCTCAAGCTCAAAAGCTCAAGACTCTTCATTTTACATTTTAGTGATCCAAGATCACATTGAGTCTATAGGAAAAGCCAATACTATCAAGAAGGGATGAGGTGTTGCTTAATGAGCCTCTTGCTTCATGTGCTTAGTGATATGCTCCAAAACCCTCAACTACTTTCCCACATCCACAAATGACCTAAACCTAAAGCCAAAATCGGTCACACCGATTCTTTCTATCCGGCGCCACCGATTCCAAAAGTCATAGCCACTGCCACAAACCCTAAGCAAATCGGTCTTACCGATAGGGATCTCGGTCTCACCGAGATGGGGTTGCAATCTCTCTGTTTCCCTTCATAATGTTTTGGTCTAACCAAAGTGAGCGATCGGTCCCACCGAGATTGCAATGTAAACTCTCTGTTTCCTTTTTGTAACATTTTGGTCTCACCGAAAAGAGCAAATCGGTCCCACCGAGTTTACCTGACCAACTCTCTGGAAAGCTTATTACCAAATCGGTCTCACCGAGTTTGTGTAATCGGTCTCACCGAGATTACGTTATGCCCTAACCCTAACCGAATCGGCCTCACCGAGATGCATGTCAGTCCCACCGAAAATCACTAACGGTCACTAGGTTTACTAAATCGGTACGACCGAGTTTAATGATTCGGTCCCACCGAGTTTGGTAAATTGTGTGTAACAGTTAGATTTTGTGTGGAGGCTATATATACCCCTCCACCTCCTCTTCATTCGTGGAGAGAGCCATCAGACTAAACCTACACTTCCAACTTACCATTTCTGAGAGAGAACCACCTACTCATGTGTTGAGGCCAAGATATTCCATTCCTACCATATGAATCTTGATCTCTAGCCTTCCCCAAGTTGCTTTCCACTCAAACCCTCTTTCCACCAGATCCAAATCCTATGAGAGAGAGTTGAGTGTTGGGGAGACTATCATTTGAAGCACAAGAGCAAGGAGTTCATCATCAACGCACCATTTGTTACTTCTTGGAGAGTGGTGTCTCCTAGATTGGCTAGGTGTCACTTGGGAGCCTCCGACAAGATTGTGGAGTTGAACCAAGGAGTTTGTAAGGGCAAGGAGATCGCCTACTTCGTGAAGATCTACCGCTAGTGAGGCAAGTCCTTCGTGGGCGACGACCATGGTGGGATAGACAAGGTTGCTACTTCATGGACCCTTCGTGGGTTGAGCCCTCCATGGACTCGCGCAGCCGTTACCCTTCGTGGGTTGAAGTCTCCATCAACATGGATGTAGCACCACCTATCGGAACCACGCCAAAAACATCCGTGTCTCCAATTGTGTTTGAATCCTCCAAACCCTTCCCTTTACTTTCTTGCAAGTTGCATGCTTTAATTTTCGCTGCCTATATACTCTTTGCATGCTTGCTTGAATTGTGTGATGATTGCTTGACTTGTCCTAAGATAGCTAAAATCTGCCAAACTCTAAAATTGGGAAAAGGTTAAGTTTTTAATTGGTCAAGTAGTCTAATCACCCCCCCTCTAGACTTACTTCAAGGTCCTACAAGTGGTATCAGAGCTTTGGTCTCTATTTGCTTTGATTTCCATAGCTTTTGGTGGTCATAGCCTTGGTTTCACAACCTAGGAGAGTATGGCATCTAGCGAGGGAAATTATCACCGTAGAGGTCCTTACTTTGATGGTACTAATTTTGCTAGTTGGAAGCATAAGATGAAAATGCATATTCTCGGACATAACCCCGCCGTTTGGGCAATTATTTGCATTGGCTTGCAAGGTGAATTCTTTGATGGGAGAGAACCAAACCGTGAAGCGAATGCGGAAGAATTGAAGATGCTGCAATACAATGCTCAAGCCTGTGATATCATCTTCAACGGATTGTGCCCCGAAGAATTCAATAAAATCAGCCATCTTGAGAATGCAAAGGAAATTTGGGATACTTTGATTGATATGCACGAAGGTACCGAATCCGTCAAGGAATCCAAGTTGGATGTGCTCCAAAGTCAGCTTGACAAGTTCAAAATGAAGGATGGAGAAGGTGTCGCTGAAATGTACTCTAGGCTTGCACTTATCACAAATGAGATTGCCGGCTTAGGGAGTGAAGAGATGACCGACAGATTCATCATCAAGAAGATTCTAAGAGCATTGGATGGAAAGTATGATACCGTGTGCACATTGATCCAAATGATGCCAAACTACAAAAATCTCAAGCCAACAGAAGTCATTGGAAGAATTGTTGCTCATGAGATGTCACTCAAGGATAAGGAGGAACTTCACAACAAGTCAAGTGGTGCTTACAAAGCCTCAAGTGAAGCCCCCACATCATCAAGTGAGAAACAAACCTTCAATGAAGAATTGAGCTTAATGGTGAAGAACTTCAACAAATTCTACAAGAGTAGAAGCAAACAAAGAAGCTCCAAGTCAAGGTCTTATCATGACAAGAGATCTTCTAGTCGAGAGCGCAATTGCTACAATTGTGGGAAGCCTGGACACTACTCCAATGAGTGTACGACACCCTACAAAAGAAGAGAAGATTCTCCAAAAAGAAGAAGCAAAAGAGAAGAATCACCACCAAGAGAGAGGAGGAGTAGAGATGATTGTTATGAACGAAGACCCTCACGGAGAAGCAAGGATTCGGAAAGGAAGGACAAGTCATCAAGGAGCTACACAAAACGAAGACATCAAGCTCATGTTGGTGAATGGGTATCCGGCTCCGACTCCGACAATCACTCCGAGAGAAGCTATCACTACGACTCCGAACATACTCAAGATGAAGGTGTTGCCGGTCTAGCACTTGTGTCAACCAACTCCTACGACATATTTGATTCACCAAATGAAGGAATTGGAAGATGCTTCATGGACAAAGGTCCAAAGGTAACACATCCTGAGTATGTTGATTTCAATAGTGATGAAGATGACTTGCTTGTGGATGATGATTTACTTGTTGACAACTCTAGTGATGAATACTATGATGAAATGTCAATTAATCATGCTAATCAAACGAATGACAATGATAAGGAGAAAATTGAGCTTCTAACTAAATAACTAAACACTCTTAAGTTGGCTCATGAAACTATCTTCGAAGATCATCGAGAACTTTTAAGGGCTCATGAGAAGTTACGCTTTGAAAAGCTCAATCTTGAGCAAGAGCATGAGTTCTTAAAGGCAATCAATGATGATCTCCGCAAGAAAAGTTCTTCTTACATTGCCAAGCGTTTACTCTTATCTACTTACATGCCTCAAGTCAAGTCCAGTAACAAGTACAAGAAAGATACTTCCTCTAGTAGTAACAATAATAATAATGTCAAATCCAATGTTGTTGCTTCTAGTAGTTCTCTTGATTCCACTAATGATTCTCTTAGCCAAGTTACACTTGAGCAAGAAAATAGTTTATTGAAGGGAATTATAGAGAAAGGTGTTTACAAGAGCCTTGCCGGGAGTAAGCAATTCGAGGAAATTGTACGCAAGCAAGGAAGGCACCGGAAGAATCAAGGTGTTGGTGTTGAACGAAAGTTCAACGCCAATGGAGTTGAGTGGGAAGAAGATCAATACCCCAAGACAAAGTTTGTTCCTCAACAAGAGAAGTATGATCCTACTTCCTTCAAGGGGACACAAGCTCAAGATGATCTTCCACCACAAGACCACGAGAACAAAGGCAAGGACAAGCTTCAAGAAGAGATTGATGCATTTGAAGAAGCACCTAAAGCCTCGTTCAATTGGGTCCCCAAGACTATGTCAAGTTCTACTTCATCAAGTACAACTAAAACTCCAAGGATTCCCATCAAGATGATGTGGATCCCGAAGAAGAAGAACTAGAGAGTTCTTGAGGGTGACTCCGCCAACATTCTTCACTCATATCATTTTGGCAAGAACAAGTGCAATCAACTTTCACATCTTGCACTAGTTCAAGGAGTCAAAAACCCTCTTGTTGGTAAGGCAAGGGACAAGGTAACCTAATGTTTTCATGGACATCATCTTGTGTGTGCATCACTCTATGTCTATGGATATTCTTGTTTGTTCCTTGTGGGACTAACCCATGTAGGCAAGTTGAAAGTGCAACTCACTCCAAAGGATTGCTCCAAATGATCTACATCAACATTGAGCATCTACATCTTCAACACCTACATGAAGTCATCATCGAAAAAACCCAAGGTTAGTTCATCCCTCTAAGGGGGGATCTCACATCTAGGGGGAGCTTAACTCAAAGAATTGAGTCAAAGCAACTCTAATGGTGTGAACACATTAATGCATTATGTAAAAGTGGTAACCCCACTTGAGCTTAAACGATGAGTATGACCTATGATCAAATGTTCTCATTTGACTCCTAAGTCAATATATTCATATATAGATGACCTAGTCATCACCAAATGTTTGATAGATGCTAGAATTGGTTGTGCATGCTTTGCCACATATTTCATTTGCCATTTTATTGTGTGAGCATGTTGGTGCATATTTTACTCATTCAAGGACATCCACTTGTTGTTTTGATTGTTTGGTTCTTTCTTCTTTTGGCCAAGTGGATGGACAAGAATGCCTAAGAACCCTCTCTAGCTATCTATGCTTTTCTCGTCTCAAACTCTATTCATGCTACATCACAAAATTTGATCAAGTCAGATTCGAACCACCCTGTGTGAGGAGCACTCGGAGTCCCCGATTCGTCATAGACTTAAACTTCCAAAACCTCTTAGTGATTCTCGGTCTGACCGATCCTTCCATTTCGGTCCTACCGAGATCATCAAGTTGATCTGAGTTTTCAATCTCGGTGCAACCGATTTGAACTTTTCGGTCTCACCGATTTGCTGTAACTGAACATAGTTATGCAACTCGGTGCCACCGAGTTATTCCACTCGGTCACACCGACAGGGTCGAGCTATAAATAGCCACAGGCAATTTTTTGGAAATTTCTCCGAAACCCTTCGCCCGCGCAACAGCTCACTCTGCCATCATGGTCTCCGGATCGTCTCCTCGTCGCCAACAGCCTCCAATCGCTGGTCTCCGCCGCCTTCAACGGATATCATCCCCGCCGTTGCCGCCGTAGCAAGTCCACCGCCAAGTTAGGGTATGGACTTAATCTTTGTGCTATCCACGTCTGATTCCTGGCACATTGTTTTTATATTGATTCTTGCCACAATTGAAACTCTTCTATCCTGCCAAAGTAGTTCATAGATTAGATGTGATTCAAATTTTTAGGGTTAGGTTTCCGCCGAAACCATCTCGGACCCACCGAGTTGAAAAACTTGGTCTCACTGATTTGGTTTATGCCATTGCACTAGTGACTCTCGGTCTGACCAAGAATTAGTAATCGGTGCAACCGATTTGAGGATTCTGTGAAACCCTAGCAGTCTCGGTACCACCGAACTGAAACTCGGTCCAACTGAGATCATCAGTTTAGGTTCCAAAACTGCTTCGGTATCATCGAGTTTGAAAATCGGTGGATCCGAAATGCTTTCTGTGGAAAACTAAGACTGAACTTTTGAGTCATTCTTTTGCAAAAAACCTCTGCATTTTGTGATGCTCATCTTTTCTAACTCATCTATAACTCTTCACAGGGTCAGCAGTCAGCTTTTGCAGTATGTCTGATCATAGTGACAGCCAGAACAGGTCAGAAGAGCAGATGGACTTGAGTGAGGGCACTAGTCCCTCAACTTCAGATGAAGGGAGCAGAAGTACTCCTAGCAATTTGCCTAAGGCTGCAACTAGGAAAAGGAGGAAAAGAACTTCAGATTCAGAGGATGAAGATTACAATGCTGAGGAAGATGAGGCTACTTCCAAGAAAGTGGTGCTCAAGAAGGAATATGGCTCAGCAAAGGATATAAAGCCAGGTATGAAGATTAAAAGGCCTGCAAGAAGGCAACCTATGCCCAAGGCCAGAGCATCAACTCAACTGCCTGAAAATCCTGATCCCAAAGAGCCAGCTGATGAAAGCAAGAAGAGGAAGGAAAGGGTCAAGAAGACCATAGCCAGAGTTGTTGGGCAACCTTCCATGATGGAAGAGGAAGAGCTTTCTGCACCAGCACCAAAGGCACCAAAGCTTATGGGTGATGCTATTAAATCTGGGGCTGCAACATCTAAGCCCAAGGAAGCACCCAAAGCTGCCCCCAAGGCCAAGTCTGCACCAAAGAGGAATACCAGGAGTATTCCAGCTGCTGAGAAGAACAAGGCCCCAGTGCCCGAGGTTGCTGAGGAGGAAGATGAAGAAGGACATGTTCTAAGGAAGCTCAAGCCAAAGATACCAGACCACAATGATGCCCATCCTGTGGCTGAGGACATGAGAATCAGGAAGGATTCATGGCTGAGACTATGGAGAATGGCAGATCCATATGCCACAAGGAGAAGAACTGCTGTTGATTATAGGTTCCACACAAAGGAACATCAGGACTTCTATGAAACAATTCTGTTGGACAAGAAGCCCATAGTATGTGACATGAGGTGGGTTGACTGGAAATTCATCAAGGAAAATAAATAGCACTATCCTGGAGTGCAAGACAACTTTGTTGCTTGTGGAGTTGCAGATTTTGTTGGACAAAAGTTCACCAACTGGAATGATGAGCTTATCATGCAGTTCTACTCCACAACACACTTTTACCCAGATGGAAGAATTGTTTGGATGTCTGAAGGTACAAGGTACCAATCCACTGTAGAAGAATGGGCAAAACTAATAAATGCCCCAAAGGAAAATGAAGATGATCTGGATGTATATGCCAAGAAGAAAATGGGACACAATACCATGGCACACATGTACAAGGAGATCCCAGACAAAGCCCTAGAGACTTTCACTTTTTGGTCAGTCCATTTTCTGTTGTCAGGGTTGACTACTATAAATTGGATTCTGAGGCACACTTTGTTGCCCAAGTCTGGTGAACATAACATGATTAGAGGGCATGCCATCAATATGTTGCATTTATTTGATGTGCCACAAAAATTCAAAGTCATGAGCCTGATCATTGAAACAATCAAGAGGACTGCAGCAGATCAGAAGAGGAGCTGTGGATATGCACCTCAGATTCAAGAATTGATAAACTCAAAGATGGGCACATGAAAATATCAGTTGGATAAGGAACATTTTCCACTCTATCCAGACTTTGAAGACAATGAGGTTGTCATGAATGAGGATGATCCATCATCAGTTCAAGCTCAAGAGAAGAAGGAGAAGGCAAGGAAGGAGAAGGCTGCCAAGATTCCAACTCAAGAGGAGGCATCTGAGTATTTCTTGAAAAACAAGCAGGAGCAGCTTGGTTACTTGATAGCATCATCTCTGAGGATTGAGAAGGGGTTGGCCACCCTAACTCAAAACCAGGAGAGCCTGGAAAGAATCATGGAACAAAAATTCTATGATCTAGATGTCAAGGTAACTGAGATTCAGTCAGTTGTGGAGCAGTTGTAGGATGACATGCAGGAGAGGAAGGGCAATACTACCACCAATGTCTTTGCCAGAGTGCCTAGAGCCCAGAGGTTAGCTGCTGTGCCAGTGCCAGGCACTAGAGCAATATCTTCAGTACCAGCTACTGCCCCTTCAGCTCCAGTGCAACCAGCTTCAGCATCAACTCCAGCACCCTCTACATCAACTGAAGCCTTCATCCTTGGAGTTATCAGGACACCACAACCAGAAGATCAAGCCTGAGAGTCGATCTAGCACTATGCATTTTCTATGAACTTTTTGGTAACTTGTTGACAAAGGGGGAGAAAAATGTATAGATCATAGGCTTCGAGAGATAGAGTGTTGCTTTTGTTCTCTCTTGCTTTTTTTGGTGGTTTTTCAATCTTTGTTTGCTTTTGGTTGAGATACTATGCTTGTGAGACATTGATGATCATGTGTTTGATCATAAGCTACACTTATGCATGCTTGATATTATCCTATCTATCTTATGTGATCACTCACTATGCTTGGTGATGAGTCCATGTATTCATTGTTTATTATTTTGAGCACTCCACCAAGATGTATGTGACATGGAAGAGTAACCCATGAGCCTAATTCATTGTGCATTTGCAGTCCAAAGCAAATCTAAAACTATGCACAAATTTAGGGGGAGCTCTTGCTTATCACATACTTCTCAAAGCGACGATGTTATTTAAATTTTATTATCATTTGTCGAAGCTTTGAGCTATATGTTGTCATCAATTACCAAAAAAGGGGGAGATTGAAAGTGCAACTATCCCTAGGTGGTTTTGGTAATTCATAACAACATATAGCTCATTGAGCTAATGCTATTCCAAGACTATTATTTCAGGAAAACTCAATGAATGGCATGGCATGGATGATGAAAGTGGATCCCTCAAAATACTAAGGACAAAGGATTGGCTCAAGCTCAAAAGCTCAAGACTCTTCATTTTACATTTTAGTGATCCAAGATCACATTGAGTCTATAGGAAAAGCCAATACTATCAAGAAGGGATGAGGTGTTGCTTAATGAGCCTCTTGCTTCATGTGCTTAGTGATATGTTCCAAAACCCTCAACTACTTTCCCACATCCACAAATGACCTAAACCTAAAGCCAAAATCGGTCACACCGATTCTTTCTATCTGGCGCCACCGATTCCAAAAGTCATAGCCACTGCCACAAACCCTAAGCAAATCGGTCTTACCGATAGGGATCTCGGTCTCACCGAGATGGGGTTGCAATCTCTCTGTTTCCCTTCGTAACGTTTCGGTCTAACCGAAGTGAGCGATCGGTCCCACCGAGATTGCAATGTAAACTCTCTGTTTCCTTTTTGTAACATTTCGATCTCACTGAAAAGAGCAAATCGGTCCCACCGAGTTTACCTGACCAACTCTCTGGAAAGCTTATTACCAAATCGGTCTCACCGATTTTGTATAATCGGTCTCACCGAGATTACGTTATGCCCTAACCCTAACCGAATCGGCCTCACCGAGATGCATGTCAGTCCCACCAAAAATCACTAACGGTCACTAGGTTTACTAAATCGGTCCGACCGAGTTTAACGATTCGGTCCCACCGAGTTTGGTAAATGGTGTGTAACGGTTAGATTTTGTGTGGAGGCTATATATACCCCTCCACCTCCTCTTCATTCGTGGAGAGAGCCATCAGACTATACCTACACTTCCAACTTACCATTTCTGAGAGAGAACCACCTACTCATGTGTTGAGGCCAAGATAGTCCATTCCTACCATATGAATCTTGATCTCTAGCCTTCCCCAAGTTGCTTTCCACTCAAACCCTCTTTCCACCAGATCCAAATCCTATGAGAGAGAGTTGAGTGTTGGGGAGACTATCATTTGAAGCACAAGAGCAAGGAGTTCATCATCAACGCACCATTTGTTACTTCTTGGAGAGTGGTGTCTCCTAGATTGGCTAGGTGTCACTTGGGAGCCTCCGACAAGATTGTGGAGTTGAACCAAGGAGTTTGTAAGGGCAAGGAGATCGCCTACTTCGTGAAGATCTACAGCTAGTGAGGCAAGTCCTTCGTGGGAGACAACCATGGTGGGATAGACAAGGTTGCTACTTCATGGACCCTTCGTGGGTGGAGCCCTCCATGGACTCGCGCAACCGTTACCCTTCGTGGGTTGAAGTCTCCATCAACGTGGATGTACGATAGCACCATTGTCGGTGTCAAAACCGGCGGATCTCGGGTAGGGGGTCCCGAACTGTGCGTCTAGGCGGATGGTAATAGGAGACAAGGGACACGATGTTTTTACCCAGGTTCGGGCCCTCTCGATGGAGGTAAAACCCTACTCTTGCTTGATTAATATTGATGATATGGGTAGTACAAGAGTAGATCTACCACGAGATCGGAGTGGCTAAACCCTAGAAGCTAGCCTATGGTATGATTGTTGTTCGTCCTATGGACTAAAACTCTCCGGTTTATATAGACACCGGAGAGGGCTAGGGTTACACAGAGTCGGTTACAATGGGAGGAGATCTTCATATCGTATCGCCAAGCTTGCCTTCCACGCCAAGGAAAGTCCCATCCGGACACGGGACGGAGTCTTCAATCTTGTATCTTCATAGTCCGGGAGTCCGGACAAAGGTCTTAGTCTGGCCATTCGGACACCCCCTAATCCAGGACTCCCTCAGTAGCCCCTGAACCAGGCTTCAATGATGACGAGTCCGGCGCGCAAGTTGTCTTCGGCATTGCAAGGCGGGTTCCTCCTCCGAATATTCCATAGAAGATGTTGAACACCAGGGTAGTGTCCGGCTCTGCAAAATAGGCTCCACATTCCACCATAGAGAGAATAATATTTGCATCAATCGAATCTGCTGACGTATTCCGCGGCGTGACATCATGCCACGGCCAGGCTTTTATTCATTTTACCGTTCCACCTTAGCGCGTTTAGCGAGGCGGTTTCTTGGCACGTCTTGTCAAAGCAGAGATCGTGTCCCCTTATTCCGGGATTCTCATCAATACGGGCGTGGGTAACCCAACCGTGACTTAGGTAGGACTTCCTAATTGAAAGCGAGTCTCAAACGGTTACGGGGAGGGCTCTTGGTATTCACCTCCTTTATAAAGGAACCAAGGCCCGGCTCCCTTCTTCTCAAACCAATCAAATCCGCCCCTCGCTTCGAGTTCCAACACCCAAAGCTCTAGTTTTAGGCGCTTCGGACCTTCGAAGATGTCCGGCTCCGACATTCAAGGCCGGTGGATGCCTTCCTCCATTACGGAAGAAGATGTGCGAAGGCTAAGAGATGCCAGGTATCTAACCGGCAAAATCTCGCATAGACTGCCTACTCAAGGGCAAGCTGTTCCCGCTCCCCAGCCCGGTGAAAGCGTGGTGTTCGCATCTCACTTCCTTCGGGGGCTAGGCTTCCCGATCGATCCCTTTGTGAGGGGGCTTATGTTTTACTACGGGCTGGAGTTCCACGACCTAGCTCCGGAGTCCATCCTCCAGATCTCATCATTCATTGTCGTGTGCGAGGCCTTCCTCCATATCACCCCTCACTTCGGATTGTGGCTAAAAACTTTCAAAGTGGAACCGAAAATGATCGAGGGGCAGCACGCAGAGTGCGGAGGGGCTATAATAAGCAAGATGGACGACGCTCCATGGCTCGAAGGCTCCTTTCAAGAGGAGCTCGGCTTATGGCAACGAGACTGGTTTTACATCACAGCCCCTAGGGGCACCACATGGGTGGCACCACCTACTTTTCGCTCGGGTCCCCCACCACGGCTGGCGTCATGGGTTAATGAAGGACTTATCTGGGGGCCGCCCAAAGACGTGCCCTTGCTGCAGGGCCGTATTCGAGATCTTCTAGAAAGAGATATCAATTTGACCGTAGTGGCGCAAGTCATGGTGATTCGCCGCACACTGCCCTGCAAACGTCGACCTCTCCGCCTGTGGGAGTTCAATCCAGAGGGACCACGAGTCCTACAACATTTCATGGGAATGACACCCATGGAGATGTACAAATTGTTCTTCGGATCACAAGCAAGGTGTCCGGATTTGTCCGAGGACGCAGGTCTGAGCTGCAATCGCCCGGATGCTAAAGTAAGTAGCCCCGTATTTGGATACACCATCCATAATTTTATCAAATCTACCCTTTAGCAGAGTTGTCCTTTGAACAGGAGTGGATGGTGAAGGCAAAGCTTATCAGGTGTCCAGCCCCCCTGCCCGAGACCGTGCCGAATCCCATGCTGACCAGGATGCTGGAGGCCGCGCCGTTGGCGGAAGGCGAAGGGGGGAACCAAGGAGCTACCGCCTCCCCGAAGGAGGCCGTTAGGAAGGGAAGAATCGAAAATTCTCCCAACCAGGGAAAGAAAAGGACTGCCTCTGAAGACCCGGAGGTGATAACCTCAAAACAGGGAAAGAAATCTTCGTCAGAGGGTTCGGCACCGGAGAACACCCCAGCTGAATCGCCCCCTAAAGGGGACCCTCTCTCCCCCGAGACGTAAGTGAAGGGAGGGGTTCCATAACGAATCACACTCATGTTTTATTCCGGAGGAAAATAACCAAAACATTATCTTGCAGTTCGGATCTCAGCCCTTCTCAGCAGAGCTCATCTTCAGGGGATCTTCGTCCAGAGATGATAGAGAGCGAAACGCCTCCCCTTGTTCCACCGTCTGACGAGGCTGGCGACCCCGAGGTATCGTCCCGGAGGGTTTTTTCAAGTCCGGACCCTGGAAAAGGTCGTCAGACTAGTCCGGCACCCTCTTGCGCGCCGGCGGAGGGGCTGAAGGATCTGCTTGGTAGGGCGTCCATCTCAGAAGAACACCGTATGTTGATGGATACGGTGATTGGAAGGATTTCATCCGCGGAAAGCGGATTGTACGAGGCTGCCAGGAGTTTACTAACAGGCTTTGAGGTACGTAAAAAGGTGTACCTTTTGGTAGAGCCGCATATTAAATGTGCCCTGTATGAATAGTAGCCCCTGAGACTCTGTGTGTCGTCACGAGTGACGGCGCACAGAGGATCATAACCCCAGGTATAATATGTCGCCTATTCCATGAAGGTGGCGAGGCGTTCGGTGGCTAGCCGGACTGATGAATCTGCCGAACTAAAGCGGCAACTTGACGTAGCAGATGCCGACATCGCGCTTGTAAATAAGCGGCTAGACGAGGCTCAAGGTATGTTCAAAAGACACCCAGTAATAGGAGCTTGATGCTCGGGCCTTATATATATATACTTTATGTAGATGGTGCTGCTGCCGTGGAGAACCTTCGGGCGGAACTTGCCCGAGCCAAGGAGCAAGCAAGGAAAAGTGATGCGGCTGCCGTTAAAGCGGCTGAAGAGCTAAAAGCCGAACAGGCTGCTCACTGCCAGAGCAAGAAGGAAATAGCCGAGATGGCCATAAAATTGAAGGATGCTACCGACCGCTGTAAATTTCTTGAACAAGAAGATAGGGCGGCTCAGAAGGACCTTGAAAAGATCACTGCCGAAGCCAAGGATACTCGCTCTGCCATGAGAGCGATGAAGGAGGAGCTGCGTCAGGCCGGAGATATCACGGCTGGAAAGCCTTATATGCTGCGGATGAAGTTCGGAGACCCCAAGTATGTTCCATTAGACCGGCAGTGGAGTGCGGAAAACGCTTATCTGGATTTGGCAGCAAGTGCGGCGGACGCGACCGAACACTTCCGCAGCCGAGGTGACCATGAATTGGAAGAGCTTTTTTGGTCGCAGTACCACAATCCAGAACGCCCACTGTCAGTATCCGACCGTTTAGCCGCCTGGGCGGAGCTGAACAGGTTATCCGGACTCGCCATGAGGTATGTTGCGAGTCGTCTGTGGCCGGAGAAGCCGGAGCCGAAGAGTTATTTTGGCTTGGTGCAGCAGTTCCTTGGTTCGGTGCCGCATGCTGATGCAATGAAGAGGTCGGCGTGCATAGAGGGCGCACAGATGGCTCTTGCCCGTGTCAAAACATACTGGGCAGATATGAAGGCCAGTATTGTTGCGTCCCAGGATTCGGACGAAAGCCGAGTACCTGCCAAGCACTATTTTGAGGAAGTTCTTCCTGGCGCTCGTATAATAGAGTCGCAGTGCTCGAAGGATGTTGTGTTCGAATAGCTTATACTATTTGTAAAACGAATTTTGTTTTTATGAAAAAAGCTTTTTATACTTGTGCTTGCAAGAATCATGATGCCTCCTGTGCGGCCGTTTAATGTATATATTTGTATATAACCTGAAAGATGGCAGTCGTTGGCTTCAGCCCCCACGCATAGAATGCGGGGGTGTTCGCAAAAAGGCGCCTTTTCACACTTAATCCAACGTCTTGGTCCTACAAAGGAGGTGGTGGCGCGGCGAACTAGGCAACCGGACTATAATGCTTTATCACTTTCACTTAGCCATAGGAGTTTGACAGTGGGGCTACTGAATAGCCCCTAGGGGCACCGCGCTCGCCCGAATTCGGGGCGCGAGTGTGCCTGACCGGGAAGCGGCCCTTCGTTAATGCGGGGGAATCCTAAAGATTCCGAAAGTCATCGAGTGGTTGACCAGTCTCTCGCTATATCATGACAGTCAGTTTTCGGCTTTCTCTACTGAGGTGCTCACCTGGCCGAACCGGGGCACAATCGCAGTAGTTCTCCTGGTGCCGCGTTAGCCGATATAACGGAACGTAAGGCAGCAAAACACAGGAGCCGGGCAAACCCAACATTTGACCAAAGACATGATTCGGAGCTGATGCATATAGGGCCAAACTCGCGACGCCGAACACTCCCTAAGGTATTCGGTCTTTATGAAGACGGGCCGAAATAGAGCCCTTGGTAAAAAAGCCCCTAGTGTCCAGGTACGTGCAAAAATTCTGGCGTGGCCACATGCCAAGACGCCAGCCTCCTCCTCGGCTATAGAGAAAACCGGGGGATGTTATCAACAAGAGACAGTAAAAAAGGTTTACGCAGGGTCTTAATCTGAAAAGAATCCTTGAAACGGGTCCCTGCTGCACGTCTGCGCCTGTGTCTCCGTTGTGCCGTATCCTGGACGGGCGTAGCACGATGTTCGTCTGCGAAAGAGAGGAACTTAGTAAAAAATAAGCGTGCGAGAAATCTATATCGAAATAAATAAAATATAGTTGGAGCAAGAGTTGGGCCGTATTGTCTCCGGGCGTGAGCACACGGAGCCCCTTGCACGGGGGTATGCGGCTATTAAGCATGTTGACGCCGGACTCGTCGAGCCGTGTCCGGGATAGTAGGGCTGGATTTGTGGGCGGCTGTCTAGGCAGCCGCACCCTTGCCCGTACTTTGGGGGTCAATTTATGTTCCCCTGTAATGAAATGATGCCCTTTGGGCCGGGCATTTTGAGTGTAAGGGATGCGTAATGCGGTATTGCGTTAAAGCGGGCGAAAGCTTCACGTCCCAGTAGCGCTTGATAGCGACTTACGAATGGGGCGATGTGGAATGTTAGCTTTTCGCTTCGGAAGTTGTCGGGTGATCCGAACGTGACTTCTAACGTAAGGGAACCCATACTTGGGGTATCCGGGCCTGGCGTTACTCCTTGAAAGGAAGTGTTGCCGAGGTGGATTATAACTGGGTTTACCCCGAGTTTGCGGACTGTGTCCTGATATAACAGGTTCAAGTCGCTGCCGCCGTCCATAAGGGCGTTTGTAAATTGGAGTCCGTTAATAATTGGATTTACGACCAAGGCAGTCCAGCCTGCGTTCTGGTCTCCTCTGGAGTAATCCTGATGATCGAAGGTGATTGGTTGTAACAACCAGTGGGGTTGCTCCTCCGGGGCTGGCTGTACGGCGCGTGTCTTCGTAGGTGCCGTTCTGCTCTTCCCTTTTGTCACATGAAGTAGATTTACTGTCTTGACTTCTTGTGGGAACTTCTTTTGTTCTCCGGTGTTCTGCTTGTGGGGTGCATCGTCATCTTCGCTTGGTGTGTTGAGCCCCTTGTGTTCGGCGTTGAGCTTGCCGGACTGCTTAAAGACCCAACAATCTCTGTGGGTATGGTTTGCAGGTCTCCCCGGAGTGCTGTGGATTTGACATATTTTGTCCAAAATTTTGTTGAGGTTGGATAGCTCGTCCCTATCGTCTTTGGGGGCGGCTTTTTCTGATTTTGCCGAGAGCTTTTGAATCCGGCGTTTACTGCCGTGCTCATCGGGCTGTTGTCCTTTATCCGGCGCGGTTCTTTGTTACGGCGCGGCTTCCCGTTCCCATCTCTGGGTTCGGACGTATTCGGGTCGCTGGTGCTGCTTCTTGCCAACCAGCTATCCTCTCCTGCACAAAAGCGGGTCATGAGGCTTGTTAACGCGGCCATTGTTCGCGGCTTTTCTTGGCCGAGGTGTCTGGCGAGCCATTCGTCTCGGACGCTATGTTTGAAAGCTGCTAGGGCCTCTGCGTCCGGACAGTCGACTATCTGATTCTTTTTGATAAGGAATCTGTTCCAGAGCTTCCGGGCTGACTCTCCGGGCTGCTGAGTTATATGACTCAGATCATCTGCATCCGGGGGTCGGACATAGGTCCCTTGAAAATTTGCCCGGAAAGCATCCTCAAGCACTTCCCAACTTCCCATGGTGTTTTCGGGAAGGCTTTTAAGCCAATGCCGGGCTGGCCCTTTGAGCTTAAGGGGTAAGTATTTTATGGCGTGGAGGTCGTCTCCTCTGGCCATGTGTATGTGGAGGATGTAGTCCTCGATCCAGACTCCAGGGTCTGTTGTTCCGTCGTATGCTTCTATGTTCACTGGCTTGAATCCGGCTGGGAATTCATGGTCCAGCACCTCATCGGTAAAACATAGGGGGTGTGCGGCGCCCCTGTATTTAGGCGTGCCGCGATGTTCGGGTATTTTTTGCATTGCATCACTCACTGGAGCTTGCTTTCTTGGCCTATAGATGGATCTGGTTGGGCCAGTTTTCTGATGCGAATTCTTGGACGGATCGCGCGCCATATTGAGTGCGGCGTCCTTTGATGCGTGAGATTGATCGTAGGGTCGTCTATCCGACCTTGTGGCTTCCTTATTTTTTGACTATGGGGGCTTTATGGCCTCTTCATCAAATTCCGGTAGTAGTTTCCGCTTCGGATAGCTCTTTGTGTGGCGACTGCTGCCGTACTTGTGTGCGGTATTGAGTACTTTGCCCCATCTGATCCTGAGTGCATCTTCTGCTGTTTTGAGCCTCCGCTTCTGCTTTCTCAGGCTACGTGCTGTGGCAACGAGCCTTTGGTGGAGGTTCTGATGTTCCAGCAATTTGTCTGGCGTGAGGTCGTCCGGGCTACTATCTTTCCCGGGGATTGGTTGTTCGGATTGTCCGCCCTGTTTGGACGGATGCTCAACGGCATGTTCGTCGTCCGTTGATTCACCCTGCTCTATGGCTGGGTCTTTGTCGAGGTGGGGCTTGGCCTTGCGCTTACGCCACCGCTTTGATTGTTTTTTGGGGGAGCGATCCCTGGCCGCATCCTTTTGGTCCTCGTTGTCGTTTCTGTTGTGTATGTCCACCATGCATACATCGTATGATGAGGTGGCTTTCCGGCGCCCTATAGGTGCTGGTTCCTGATCGTCTCCTTTATCGGCGTCCATACCGTCGATATCTTCGGAGTCGAAATCGAGCATGTCGGTTAGATCGTCGACAGTGGCTATCAAGTGGGTGGTGGGTGGGGTTCGAACTTCGTCGTCCGCATCCCAACCACCCCGACCGTAGTCCGGCTGGGGTTCTTTCGACAAAGAGAGATACTTTAGTGAATTTAGGATATCGCCAAAGGGCGAGTGCTTAAAGACGTCCGCGGCGGTGAACTCCATGATCGGAGCCCAATCGGGTTCGATCGAAGGGGTGCGGAATATTCAGAGTCCGGAACGGAGTCCGGCACCTTGGAGTCACGGGCCTTGCAAAGGACTAGGCTGGTATTCGGCTCTATCGCCGCAGAGATTGCGGCTCCTGGGGCGGCGTCCAACCGTCCGTCCCTGGCTAGCGCAGTCGGCTCCGAGCTAATGGTCGGAGTGAACACCTGAGCGGCACTCTGGGCGCTGTCCGGCGGCAGAGCTAGATCATGCCCATCGAGACAGTGCGGCGCGCCCGGTCGTGGCTCGAATCCGTCGAAGATCAAGTCCCCGTGGATGTCGGCCGTGTAGTTTAAGCTTCCAAACCTGACCTGATGGTCAGGGGCGTAGCTTTCGATCTGCTCCAGATGGCCAAACGAGTTGGCCCGCAGTGCGAAGCCGCCGAATACGAAGATGTGTCCGGGGAGAAAAGTCTCATCCCGGACCGCATCGCGATTGACGAGCGAAGAAGCCATCGGGCCTAAAGGCGACGACACAGAGGAACTCTCAATGAAAGCACCAATGTCGGTGTCAAAACCGGCGGATCTCGGGTAGGGGGTCCCGAACTGTGCGTCTAGGCGGATGGTAACAGGAGACAAGGGACACGATGTTTTTACCCAGGTTCGGGCCCTCTCGATGGAGGTAAAACCCTACTCCTGCTTGATTAATATTGATGATATGGGTAGTACAAGAGTAGATCTACCACGAGATCGGAGTGGCTAAACCCTAGAAGCTAGCCTATGGTATGATTGTTGTTCGTCCTATGGACTAAAACTCTCCGGTTTATATAGACACCGGAGAGGTCTAGGGTTACACAGAGTCGGTTACAATGGGAGGAGATCTTCATATCGTATCGCCAAGCTTGCCTTCCACGCCAAGGAAAGTCCCATCCGGACACGGGACGGAGTCTTCATTCTTGTATCTTCATAGTCCGGGAGTCCGGCCAAAGGTCTTAGTCCGCCCATCCGGACACCCCCTAATCCAGGACTCCCTCAACCACCTATCGGAACCAAGCCAAAAACATCCGTGTCTCCAATTGCATTTGAATCCTCCAAACCCTTCCCTTTACTTTCTTGCAAGTTGCATGCTTTAATTTCCGCTGCCTATATACTCTTTGCATGCTTGCTTGAATTGTGTGATGATTGCTTGACTTGTCCTAAGATAGCTAAAATCTTCCAAACTCTAAAATTGGGAAAAGGTTAAGTTATTAATTGGTCAAGTAGTCTAATCACCCCCCCTCTAGACTACTTCAAGGTCCTACACACCTACACAAACAAACTAAGAACTCGCAACCAACGCAATAAAGGGGTTGTCAATCCCTTCACGGCCACTTGCAAAAGTGAGATCTGATAGAGATAGTATGATAAGATAAATATATTTTTGGTATTTTATAATATAGATGCAAAATGTAAAGATGCAAATAAAATTAGATTGAAAGCAAATATGATAAGAGATAGACCCGGGGGCCATAGGTTTCACTAGAGGCTTCTCTCAAGATAGCATAAGCATTACGGTGGGTGAACAAATTACTGTCGAGCAATTGATAGAAAAGCGCATAGTTATGAGATTATCTAGGCATGATCATGTATATAGGCATCACGTCCATAACAAGTAGACCGACTCCTGCCTGCATCTACTACTATTACTCCACACATCGACCGACTCCTGCCTGCATCTAGAGTATTAAGTTCATAAGAACACAGTAACACATTAAGCAAGATGACATGATGTAGAGGGATAAACTCATGCAATATGATATAAACCCCATCTTGTTATCCTCGATGGCAACAATACAATACGTGTCTTGCAACCCTTTTTGTTGCTGGGTAAGAACACCGCAAGATTGAACCTAAAGCTAAACACTTCTCCCATGGCAAGAAAGATCAATCTAGTAGGCCAAACCAAACTGATAATTCGAAGAGACTTGCAAAGATAACTCGATCATACATAAAAGAAATCAGAGAAGATTCAATTATTATCCATAGATAAATCTGATCATAAACCCACAATTTATTGGATCTCGACAAACACACCGCAAAAAGAGATTACATCGAATAGATCTCCACAAGAGAGGGGGAGAACATTGTATTCAGATCGAAAAAGAGAGAAGAAGCCATCTAGCTAATAGCTATGGACCCGTAGGTCTGTGGTAAACTACTCACAACTCATAGGAGGGGCAAGGATGTTGATGTAGAAGCCCTCCGTGGTCGATTCCCCCTCCGGCAGAGTGCCGGCGAAGGCTCCAAGATGGGATCTCGTGGATACAGAAGGTTATGGCGGTGGAAATTGTGTTTCGTGGTGCTCCTGGATGTTTTCGGGGTATGTATGTATATATAGGAGGAAGAAGTACGTCGGTGGCCGCCCGAGGGGCCCACGAGACAGGGGGCGCGCCCTACAGGGGGGGGGGGCACGGCCCCCTATCTCGTGGGGTCCTCGGGAGCTTCTTGACTTGCACTCCAAGCTCTCCGGATCTTGTTCGTTCCAAAAATCATGCTCCCGAAGGTTTCATTCCGTTTGGACTTCGTTTGATACTCCTTTTCTTCGAAATACTGAAATAGGCAAAAAAACAGCAATATGGGCTGGGCCTCCGGTTAGTAGGTTAGTCCCAAAAATGATATAAATGTATAAAATAAAGCCCATAAACATCCAAAAGAGGTAATATAATAGCATGGAACAATCAAAAATTATAGATACATTGGAGACGTATCAAGCATCCCCAAGCTTAATTCCTGCTCGTCCTCGAGTACGTAAATGATAAAAATAAGAATTTTTGATGTGGAATGCTACCTAGCATAATTCATAATGTAATTTTGTTTAATGTGGCATGAATGTTCAGATCCAAATGATTCAAGATAAAAGCTTATAAAATATAAAAAAAATAATGCTTCAAAGCATACTAACAAATAATCATGTCCTATCAAAATAGCATAGCCAAAGAAATCTTATCCCTACAAAATCATATAGTTAGGCCATGCTTCATTTTCATTACACAAAATACTCCCAACATGTACAACCCCGATGACGAGCCAAGCAATTGGTTCATACTTTTTAACGCGCTTCAGCTTTTTCAACTCTTACACAATACATGAGCGCAAGCCATGGACATAACACTATGGTGGTATATGGTGGTTGTGAGGACAAAAAGGGAGAAGATAGTCTCACATCAACTAGGCATATTAACGGGCTGTATGGAGATGCCCATTAATAGATATCAATGTGAGTGAGTAGGGATTGCCATGCAACGGATGCACTAGAGCTATAAAATATATGAAAGCTCAACAAAATAAACTAAGTGGGTGTGCATCCAACTTGCTTGCTCACGAAGACCTAGGGCACTTTGAGGAAGCCCATCATTGGAATATACAAGCCAAGTTCTATAATGAAAAATTCCCACTAGTATATGAAAGTGACAACATATGAGACTCTCTATCATGAAGATCATGGTGCTATTTTGAAGCACAAGTGTGGAAAAAGAGATAGTAGCAATTGTCCCTTCTCTCTTTTTCTCTTTTTTTTTCTTTTTGATGGGCTTCTTTGGCCTCTTTTAATTTTATAAAGTCCGAAGTCTCATCCCGACTTGTGGGGGAATCATAGTCTTCATCATCCTTTCCTCACTAGGACAATGCTCTAATAATGAAGATCATCACACTTTTATGGGTTTACAACTCAAAAACTACAAAGCTAGAACAAGATATGACTCTATGTGAATGCCTCCGACGGTGTACCGGGATATGCAATGAATCAAGAGTGACATGTATGAAGATTATGAAGGTGGCTTTGCCACAAATACGATGTCAACTACATGATCATGCAAAGAGCAATATGACAATGATGAAACATGTCATAATAAACGGAACGATGGAAAGTTGCATGGCAATATATCTCGGAATGGCTATGGAAATGCCATAATAGGTAGGTATGGTGGCTGTTTTGAGGAAGGTAAATAAAGGGTTTAATACCGGCGAGAGTTGCGCGGTAATAATAAAGGCTAGCAAAGTAAAAGGATAGGTGTGCATATGTCCATGGACTCGCATTAGTCAAAAAAGAACTCATATACTTATTGCAAAAGTCTACTTTGCCCTCGAAGCAAAGTACTACTACGCATGCCCCAAGAGGGGTAGATTGGTAGGAAAAAATTTCATCGCTCGTCCCCGACTGCCACTCATAAGGAAGACACTCAAAAGAGCACCTCATGCAACAAATTTGTCACACAACTTTTACCATACGTGCATGCTACGAGACTTGCCAACTTCAACAAAAGTATTTCTCAATTTCATAATTATCCACTAGCATGACCCTAACATTACTACCTTTATATCTCAAAACAATTATCAAACATCAAGTTGATCATAGCATCCAATTCTTTTTCTATGATAGTTTTTGTTATACCCAACTTGGATGCTCATCATTCTAGGACCAACTTTGTAACCAAAACAAACACCATGCTGTTCTAAGAGACTCTCAAAATAATATAAGTGAAGCATGATAGACTAGCAATTTCTATAAAATCAAACCACCACCGTGCTCTAAAAGATATAAGTGAAGTACTAGAGCAAAAACTATCAAGCTCAAAAAAATAAGTGAAGCACATAGAGTATTCATTAAGCAAGATGACATGATGTAGAGGGATAAACTCATGCAATATGATATAAACCCCATCTTGTTATCCTCGATGGCAACAAAACAATACGTGTCTTGCAACCCTTTCTGTCACTGGGTAAGAACACCGCAAGATTGAAACCAAAGCTAAAGACTTCTCCCATGGCAAGAAAGATCAATCTAGAAGGCCAAACCAAACTGATAATTCGAAGAGACTTGCAAAGATAACTCAATCATACATAAAAGAATTCAAAGAAGATTCAATTATTATCCATAGATAAATCTGATCATAAACCCACAATTCATCGAATCTCGACAAACACACCGCAAAAAGAGATTACATCGAATAGATCTCCACAAGAGAGGGGGAGAACATTGTATTGAGATCCAAAAAGAGAGAAGAAGCCATCTAGCTAATAACTATGGACCTGTAGGTCTGTGGTAAACTACTCACAACTCATAGGAGGGGCAAGGATGTTGATGTAGAAGCCCTCCATGGTCGATTCCCCCTCCGGCAGAGTGCCGACGAAGGCTCCAAGATGGGATCTCGCGGATACAGAAGGAAACAGCGGTAGAAATTGTGTTTCGTGGTGCTCCTGGATGTTTTTGGGGGTACGTAGGTACATATAGGAGGAAGAAGTACGTCGGTGGCCGCCCGAGGGGCCCACGAGACAGGGGGTGCGCCCTACAGGGGGGCACGCCCCCTATCTCGTGGGGTCCTCGGGAGCTTCTTGACTTGCACTCCAAGCTCTCCGGATCTTATTCGTTCCAAAAATCACACTCCCGAAGGTTTCATTCCGTTTGGACTCCATTCAATATTCCTTTTCTTTGAAATACTGAAATAGGCAAAAAAACAGCAATATGGGCTGGGCCTCCGGTTAGTAGGTTAGTCCCAAAAATGATATAAATGTATAAAATAAAGCCCATAAACATCCAAAAGAGGTAATATAATAGCATGGAACAATCAGAAATTATAGATACGTTGGAGACGTATCAATACTCAACTATCATTTAGTCTTTCACAATTGCTAACACTCATGCGATACTTATGGGTACAAAGTTTCAATCGGACACAGAGAAAGATAGGGGCTTATAGTTTCGCCTCCCAACCTTTTACGTCAAGGGTAATGTCAACAATAATACTTTATGAAAATCTACATCCAAGTGGATATATATATCATGATCTTTCCAACACATAGTGCTTGCCAAATGATAAAAGTGTAAAAAGGAAAGGTGAAGATCACCATGACTCTTGTATGAGGGTAGAAGGTAAAAATAAAAGATAGGCCCTTCGCAGAGGGAAGCAGAGGTTGTCATGCGCTTTTATGGTTGGATGCACAAAATCTTAATGCAAAAGAACGTCACTTTATATTGCCACTTGTAATAGGGACCTTTATTATGCAGTCTATCGCTTTTATTTCTTCCATATCACAAGCTCGTATAAAGCTTATTTTCTTCACACTAATAGATCATACATATTTAGAGAGCATTTTTTATTGCTTGCACCGATGACAACTTACTTGAAGGATCTTACTCAATCCATAGGTAGGTATGGTGGACTCTCATGGCAAAACTGGGTTTAGGGATGTTTGGAAGCACAAGTAGTATCTATACTTGGTGCAAAGAATTTGGCTAGCATGAGGGGGAAAGGCAAGCTCAACGTGTTGGATGATCCATGATAATATAACTTATACGGATATAAGAAAACATAACCCATTATGTTCTCTTCCTTGTCCAACATCAACTTTTTAGCATGCCATATTTTAATGAGTGTTTACAATTACAAAAGATGTCCAAGATAGTATATTTATATGTGAAAACATCTCTTTCTTTATTATTTCCTATTATTTGCAACAATGACCAAAACTATGTTTGTCAACTCTCAACAACTTTTATTCATCATACTCTTTATATGTGAATTCATTACTCTCCATAAGATCAATATGATCTTTTTATTTCTTTTGATTCTTTCTTTAATTTCCTCAAGATCATAGCATGATAGCAAAGCCCTCAACTCAAAACTACTCTTTATTATATATAACTCACGGACTCGATTACATAGATAGGGATCAAAACAGAACTTAAAGCTAGCTCATACTAAAACTATATTCTACTAGATCAAGATATAACCAAAAGGATCGAACTAAGAAAAACGATAAAGATAGAAGTGTGATGGTGATACAATACCGGGGCACCTCCCCCAAGCTTGGCAGTTGCAAAGGGGAGTGCCCATACCCATGTATTTATGTCTCTTTCTTCGGAGGTGGTGATGAGATATTCTTAGCGATGATGCCCCTTAGGATATGATTCTCTTCCTTGAGCTTATTAACTTGCTGCTTAAGATCCATTATTTCCTTACAGAGTTTACCCATGACGGTTAAAGCTCCATTCACCCATGGATGTTTCATAGCTGCGGGAGAAAAGGCAATACTCTTTTTCATATTTTCATAAGAGAGAAATCTAGCATTAGGAGGAATGACCAAATTCGGAATTGCTGAGCTCTGAAGTTACTCTAGTATGAATCTGGCTTGGAGACGAGAGGTAACTTCTTGATCTTCCTCCATGGCATCCACCATTTTCAAGTCGGCCTCCATCTCCTCCTCCGTTGATGGCCCAAAGTGGCCAGCTTCGCTATTTGCTCTTGGCCCCGGTGTCGGGTGAGATACCCGACTCTCCCGACTGACTCCTGAGAAGACATCTAATCCGCGGCAGAAACACCTCAAAACAAAAATAGAGGATTTTGTCATGGTACAGTGGTCAAAACCTTTGGGAGATTATATAATGAATTTTTACCGACCAAAAGAAGTATTGTACAAGAAAACGGAGTCTGGAGGGCACACAAGGTGGCCACGAGGCAGGGGGCGTGCCTACGGGGGTAGGGCGCGCCCTCCACCCTCATGGATGTCTCTTATCTCTTTCAGACTACTTTTAATTTTCCTAATTTTTTAAATATTCCAAAATGGAGAAAAAATGCTATTAGAACAATTTTGGAGTCGGTTTACTTACCATACCTCATACCTATTCCTTTTCGGTGTCTGAAACGTTCTGGAAGGTGTCCCTTATGTACTCCTCCGGTGTTACGGTGTGAATTATATTGGTTTCAACATTTATGGGATTACCTGAGATATAATATTTGATTCTTTGACCGTTTACCACCTTCGGATTTGTGCCTTCGGCGGTGTTGGTTTTGAAGGCGCTGAACGATAGACCTCCTCGATAATGCAAGGACCTTCCCATTTAGAGAGAAGTTTTCGTGCAAAAAATGTTAAACGAGAGTTGTATAGCAAAACATAATCACCTACATTGAGTCACACTTTTGTATCCTTTTGTCATGCCATCTTTTTAATTTTTTATTTAAATAACTTGGCATTCTCATAGGCTTGGGTTCTCCATTCATCAAGCGAGCTAATGTCAAATAACCTCTTCTCACTGTCAAGTTTGAAATCATAATTGAGAACTTTAATAGCCCAATATGCCTTATGTTCTAGTTCGAGAGGTAAGTGACATGCCTTTCCATAAACCATTTTATATGGAGATATACACATAGGATTCTTATAAGCAGTTCTATAAGCCCATAATGCATCATCAAGTTTCTTGGACCAATTCTTTCTAGATCTATTAACAGTTTTTTGCAAAATAAATTTGATCTCTCTATTACTCAATTCTACTTGACCACTAGACTGAGGATGATACGGAAATGCAATTCCATGATTAACATCATACTTAGCAATCATTTTACGAAAAGCACCATGAATAAAATGTGAACCACCATCAGTCATTAAATATCTAGGGACTCCAAACCTCAGAAAAATAACTTCTTTAAGCATCTTAATAGAAGTGTTATGATCAGCACTACTAGTTGGAATAGCTTCTACCCACTTAGTAACATAATCAACAACAACTAAAATATGTGTATACCCATTGGAGGAAGGAAAAGGTCCCATATATTTAAACCCCAAACATCAAATGGTTCAATAACAAGTGAATAGTTCACATGCATTGATGTCTACTACGCAACCTTCTTCTTGTAGACGTTGTTGGGCCTCCAAGTGCATAGGTTTGTAGGACAGTAGCAAATTTCCGTCAAGTGGATGACCTAAGGTTTATCAATCTGTGGAAGGCGTAGGATGAAGATGTTGGGGAACGTAGTAATTTCAAAAAAAATTCCTACGCACACGCAAGATCATGGTGATGCATAACAACGAGAGGGGAGAGTGTCGTCCACGTACCCTCATAGACCGAAAGCAGAAGCGTTAGAACAACGCGGTTGATGTAGTCATACGTCTTGACGGCACGACCGATCAAGCACCAAAACTACGGCACCTCCGAGTTCTTGCACACGTTCAGCTCGATGACGTCCCTCGAACTCCGATCCAACTGAGTGTCGAGGGAGAGTTCCGTCAGCACGACGGCGTGGTGACAATCTTGATGTTCTACCGTCGCAGGGCTTCGCCTAAGCACCGCTACAATATTATCAAGGAGGACTATGGTGGAGAGGGGCACCGCACACGGCTAAGAGATCAAGAGATCAATTGTTGTCTCTTGGGGTGCCCCCCTGCCCCCGTATATAAAGGAGCAAGGGGGGAGGCGGCCGGCCAAGGAGGAGTGCGCACTAAGGGGGGAGTCCTACTCCCACCGGGAGTAGGACTCCCCCTTTCCTTGTTGGAGTAGGAGAGAAGGAAAGAGGAGAGGGAGAAGGAAAAGGCGGTTGCACCCCTTGTCCAATTCGGACCAGGGGGCGCAGGCCTCCTTCCTTTTGGCCTCTCTCCTCTATTCCCGTATGGCCCAATAAGGCCCATATACTCCCCGACGAATTCCCATAACTCTCCGGTACTCCGAAAAATACCCGAATCACTCGGAACCTTTCCGAAGTCCGAATATAGTCGTCCAATATATCAATCTTTACGTCTCGACCATTTTGAGACTCCTCGTCATGTCCCCGATCTCATCCGGGACTCCGAACTACCTTCAGTACATCAAAACACAAAAACTCATAATATAACCGTCATCGAGCTTTAAGCGTGCGGACCCTATGGGTTCGAGAACTATGTAGACATGACCGAGACACATCTCCGGTCAATAACCAATAGCGGAACCTGGATGCTCATATTGGATCCCACATATTCTACGAAGATCTTTATCGGTCAAACCGCATAACAACATACGTTGTTCCCTTTGTCATCGGTATGTTACTTGCCCGAGATTCGATCGTCGGTATCTCAATACCTAGTTCAATCTCGTTACCGGCAAGTCTCTTTACTCGTTCCGTAATACATCATCCTGCAACTAACTCATTAGTTACAATGCTTGCAAGGCTTATAGTGATGTGCATTACCGAGTGGGCTCAGAGATACCTCTCTGACAATCGGAGTGACAAATCCTAATCTCGAAATACGCCAACCCAACAAGTACCTTTGGGGACACCTGTAGAGCACCTTTATAATCACCCAGTTACGTTGTGACGTTTGGTAGCACACAAAGTGTTCCTCCGGTAAACGGGAGTTGCATAATCTCATAGTTATAGGAACATGTATAAGTCATGGATAAAGCAATAGCAACATACTAAACGATAGAGTGCTAAGCTAACGGAATGGGTCAAGTCAATCACATCATTCTCCTAATGATGTGACCCCGTTAATCAAATAACAACTCATGTCTATGGTTAGGAAACTTAACTATCTTTGATTAGCGAGCTAGTCAAGTAGAGGCATACTAGTGACATTATGTTTGTCTATGTATTCACACATGTATTATGTTTCCGGTTAATACAATTCTAGCATGAATAATAAACATTTATCATGATATAAGGAAATAAATAATAACTTTATTATTTCCTCTAGGGCATATTTCCTTCAGTCTCCCACTTGCACTAGAGTTAATAATCTAGTTCACATCATTATGTGATTTAACACTAATATTCATATCTGTATATGATTAACACCCATAGTTCACATCGTCATGTGATCAACACCCAAAGGGTTTACTAGAGTCAATAATCTAGTTCACATCTCTATGTGATTAACACCCAAAGAGTACTAAGGTGTGATCATGTTTTGCTCGTGAGAGAAGTTTAGTCAACGGGTCTGTCAAATTCAGAGCCGTGTGTATTTTGCAAATATTTTATGTCTACAATGCTCTGCACGGAGCTACTCTAGCTAATTGCTCCCACTTTCAATATGTATCCAGATTGAAACTTAAGAGTCATCTGGATCAGTGTCAAAACTTGCATCGACATAACCCTTTACGACGAACCTCTTGTCACCTCCATAATCGAGAAACATATCCTTATTCCACTAAGGATAATTTTGACCAATGTCCATTGATCTACTCCTAGATCACTATTGTACTCCCTTGCCAAAACAGGGCAGGGTATGCAATAGGTCTGGTCCATAGCATAGCATCCTTTTAGAATCTATGACTGAGGCATAGGGAATGACTTTCATTCTCTTTCTATTTTCTGTCGTGGTTGGGATTTGAGTCTTACTGAATTTCACACCTTTGCAACACAGGCAAGAACTCTTTCTTTGACTATTCCATTTTGAACTACTTCAAAATCTTGTCAAGGTATGTACTAATTGAAAATCTTATCAAGCGTCTTGATCTATCTCAATAGATCTTGATGCTCAATATGTAAGTAGCTTTACTGAGGTCTTTCTTTTAAAGAACTCCTTTCAAACACTTCTATATGCTTTCCAGAAAAATTCTACATCATTTCTGATCAACAATATGTCACTCACATATACTTATCAGAAAGGCTGTAGTGCTCCCACTCACTTTATTGTAAATAAAGGCTTCACTGCAAGTCCGTATAAAACTATATGCTTCGATCTACTCATCAAAGCATATATTCCAACTCCGAGATGCTTGCACCAGTCCATAGATGGATCACTGGAGCTTGCACACATTGTTAGCACCTTTCGGATTGGCAAAACCTTCTGGTTGCATCATATACAACTCTTCTTTAAGAAATCCATTAAGGAATGTAGTTTTGACATCCATTTGCCAAATTTCATAAAATGTGGCAATTGCTAACATGATTCGGACAGACTTAAGCATCGTTACGAGTGAGAAAATCTCATCGTATTCAACACCTTGAAATTGTCGAAAACCTTTTGAGGGAGTCCTGGATTAGGGGGTGTCTGGATGGCCGGACTATGACCTTTGGCCGGACTCCCGGACTATGAAGATACAAGATTGAAGACTACATCCCATGTCCAGATAGGACTTTCCTTGGCGTGGAAGGCAAGCTTGGCGATACGATATGTAGATCTCCTCCCATTGTAACCGACTCTGTGTAACCCTAGCCCTCTTCGGTGTCTATATAAACCGGAGAGTTTTAGTCCGTAGGACGAACAATAATCATACCATAGGCTAGCTTCTAGGGTTTAGCCTCTCTGATCTCGTGGTAGATCAACTCTTGTACTACCCATATCATCAATATTTATCAAGCAGGAGTAGGGTTTTACCTCCATCGAGAGGGCCTGAACCTGGGTAAAAACATCGTGTCCCTTGTCTCCTGTTACCATCCGCCTAGATACACAGTTCGGGACCCCCTACCCGAGATCCGCCGGTTTTGACACCGACATCGGTGCTTTCATTGAGAGTTCCTATGTGTCGTCACCTTCAGGCCCGATGGCTTCTTCGATCGCCAACCTCGACCCAGTCCAGGGTGAGACTTTTCTCCCCGAACAGATCTTCGTATTCGGCGGCTTTGCATTGCGGGCCAATTCACTTGGCCGTCTGGAGCAGATCAAAAGCTACGCCCCTGGCCATTAGGTCAGATTTGGAAGTTTAAACTACAAGACAGACGTCCGCGGAGACTTGATCTTTGGCGGATTCGAGCCACAGCCGAGCACGCCGCATTGTCACGATGGGCATTATCTAGCTCTGCCGCCGGACAACACCCAAAGCGCCGCCCAGGTGTCCACTTCGACCCTTTGCTCGGAGCCGACTGCGCCGGTCGAGGACGGATGGCCGGACACCGCCTCGGGGGCTGCAATCTCTACGGCGATCGAGTCGAACACCAATCTTGTCCTTCACGAAGCTCGTGACTCCAGGGTACCGGACTCCATCCTGGACTCCAAATCTTCCGCACCTCTCCCGATCGAACCCAATTGGGCTCCGATCATGGAGTTCACCGCCGCGGACATCTTTCAACACTCGCCCTTTGGTGACATCTTGAATTCACTAAAGTCTCTCTCTTTATCAGGAGAGCCCTGGCCGGACTATGGTCAGCAGGTTTGGGATGCGGACGACGAAGAAATTCGAAGCCCACCCACCACCCACTTCGTAGCCACTGTCGACGATTTAACCGACATGCTCGACTTCGACTCCGAAGACATCGACGGTATGGACGCCGATGAAGGAGACGACCAAGAACCAGCGCCTATAGGGCACTTGAAAGCCACCTCGTCATACGACATATACATGGTGGATACCCTAAAAGAAGGGGATGGCGATGGAACAACGAAGGATGACCCCTCCAAGAAACAACCTAAGCGCCGGCGTCAGCGACGCCGCTCTAAATCCCGCCAAAGCAAAAACGGCGAGTCTGGCACCGGAGATAATAACACCCCGAATAGTGCTGAAGACAACCCCCTCCAGCAGGATTCAGCGCAGGAGAATGGAGAAGCCAGCCCTCATGAGAGAGCGGCAGATAGAGAGGTCGAGGACGATAATTACATGCCTCCCTCCAAAGATGAAGCAAGCCTCGACGACGACGAATTTGTCGTGCTTGAGGACCCCGTCGAACAAGAGCGTTTCAAACGCAGGCTTATGGCCACAGCAAGCAGCCTCAAGAGAAAACAGCAGCAGCTTAGAGCTGACCAAGACTTGCTAGCCGACAGATGGATGGAAGTCCTCGGTGCCGAAGAGTACAAACTCGAACACCCCTCCAAGAGCTACCCAAAGCGCAAGCTGCTACCCCAACTAGAGGAGGAAGCAACTAAACCTACATCACCAGCGTATGATGCGGACGATCGGCCACCCCGTGGCCGCGACAGAGAGGCCTTTCGGCCCTCAACTCAAGCTGCACCCCGGAGCCGCTCAAAAAGTACCAAGGCATGGGGAAACGAGCCAGACCTGCGAGACATATTGGAGGACAAGGCAAGGCAAACAAGATCGATCTACGGATCGTGTGGGCGCCCCACTACACGTGACGATAACTGTCATGCCGGATATGGCAAATACGGCCAGGCCGAACACAACATACAAAGCTCATCCGAGCTACATCATGATATAGCCTAGTACAGAGGCGCCGCACACCCACTATGCTTCACAGATGAAGTAATGGATCATCAAATCCTCGAGGGTTTTAAACCCGTAAACATCGAATCATACGATGGCACAACAGATCCAGCGGTATGGATCGAGGATTATCTCCTTCATATCCACATGGCCCGTGGTGATGATCTACACGCTATCAAATACCTCCCACTCAAGCTTAAAGGACCGGCTAGGCATTGGCTTAACAGCTTGCCAGCAGAGTCAATTGGTTGTTGGGACAACCTGGAATCCGCATTCCTTGACAATTTCCAAGGCACCCATGTGTGACCACCAGACGCTGATGACCTAAGCCACATAATTCAGCAGCCCGAGGAATCGGCCATACAATTCTAGACAGGGTTCCTAACCAAGAAAAAACAAATAGTCGACTGTCCGGACGCAGAGGCCCTCACAGCCTTCAAGCATAACATCCGAGACAAATGGCTTGCCCGACACCTAGGACAGGAAAAGCCAAAATCCATGGCAGCCCTCACGACACTCATGACCCGCTTTTGCGCGGGAGAAGACAGCTGGCTAGCTCGTAGCAATAACATGACCAAGAGCCCTGGTAATTCGGATACCAAGGACAACAATGGCAGGCCGCGTCGCAACAAGCACAAGCGCCGCATTAACGGTGGCAAAACTAAGGATACGGGAGTTAATGCCGGATTCAGAGGCTCTAAACCCGGTTAGCGGAAAAGGCCATTCAAAACAAATACTCCGGGCCCATCCAGTTTAGATCAGATACTCGATCGCTCGTGCCAGATACACGGCACCCCGAACAACCAGCCAATCACACCAACAGGGACTGTTGGGTGTTCAAGCAGGCAGGCAAGTTAAGTGCAGAAAACAGAGACAAGGGGTTGCATAGCGATGACGAGGAGGAGGCCTGGCCACCGAACAGCAGAGGACAAAAGGGCTTTCCCCCACAAGTGCGGACGGTGAACATGATATACGCAACCCACATCCCCAAAAGGGAACGGAAGCGTGTGCTCATGGACATATATGCGTTGGATCCAGTCGCCCCAAAGTTCAACCCATGGTCCTCCTGCCCGATCACTTTTGATCGAAGGGACCACCCCACTAGCATTCGTCACGGCGGATTCGCCGCATCGGTCCTAGACCCAATCATTGATGGATTTCACCTCACTAGAGTCCTCATGGACGGCGGCAGCAGCCTGAACCTGCTTTATCAGTATACAATGCGGAAAATGGGCATAGATCCCTCAAGGATTAAAAACCCACAAAGACGACCTTTAAAGGCGTCATACCAGGTGTAGAGGCCAGCTGTACAGGCTCGGTTACACTCGAAGTGGTCTTCCGATTCCCGGATAATTTCCGAAGCGAAGAGTTAATCTTCGACATAGTCCCGTTCCGCAGTGGCTATCACGCCCTGCTCGGACGAAACGCATTTGCAAAGTTCAATGTGGTGCCGCACTACGCATATCTCAAGCTCAAGATGCCAGGCCCTCGTGGACTCATTACGGTCAATGGAAACACCGAACGCTCTCTTCGAACAGAGGAGCACACGGCGGCCCTCGCGGCGGAAGTATAAAGTACCCTCTCAAGGCAATTCTCCAGTCCGGCTGTTAAGCGTCCGGACACCGTCAAGCGCGCCCGGAGTAACCTACAACAAGACCGTCTGGCACGTTGCGATCAAGCATAGCAGTGCGGCCCCAACCCCAGCCCTCGCGAGATTGCGAAACCAGTACCACGCGTACACAATTACGCTCTGGAAATACCATGGGCATAGGGGGAGGGGTACAACCACGGCATGCCCAGAATGTGGCTTAACCGCACTAGGGGCTCCCGATTTTTGTGGTTTTTCTCTCTTTTTTTTACTTTCAGGACTCCACTATTTGGAAGACCTGTCCGGTAGTACAATCGCCGAACACACGATGCAACAGCCAGGAAGACAACAAGCCACGTCGAACATACAGGTGGTCTCTATAACGAGCTAAATACCCGTCTTACTTAAAGTCTCGCAGCTTGCCCCTGGAGAGGGACATGTCAAATAATCCCATCTCTTGCTTATCGCACTATTTGTATCGTTCTGCTCTCATAGCAGCCCTTTAATAAACAATATATAGCTCTTGTCTATTATTGCATTTGTTTCTTACATATGTTCAGTTTTGACACTATGCAATCGCACACTTTGGTACGGCCAATACACTAGGGGCTTAATTACCCCAGAATACGGTGTGAGAAGACCGAACACTCTCATGAGTGCGGCACCCCGAACTTATAGCATTGTATGCATCGGCTCCGAATCATGTCTTGGGTCAATAGTTGGGTTTGCCCGGCTCCCATGTTTTGATACCTTACATTCCGCTATATCAGCTAAGGTAGCGCTGGGAGAACTACTGCGATTGTGCCCCAGTTGAGCTGGGTTAACACCTCAGTAGAGAAAGCTAAAACTGACCGTCATGATAGGGCGAGAGCCGGTCGCTGTTCGCGAGGTTTTTCGAGTCCTTAAAGACTTATGCCGCTTAGAGCGAGGAGCTGGCTTTGTCCGGCCTAGGCATGGATAGCGCCCCGAACTCGGTCTTCCGAATACTAGGGGCTTCACCGAAGTTTAAAATTATAGAATCCTATGGCTAAGTGAGAGTGATAAAGCATTATAAGTCCGATTGCCTTGTTCGTTGTGCTGAGCGCCTCCCTCGAAGGACCCAAGAATGGGAACAAGAGCGCTCAGGTTTATCCCGAACACCCCTGCACTCGCGGCATGGGGGCAGAAGCCGACAACTTGCATCTCTCAGATTTAATAGACAGTCGCACAGAAGGTAATATTTTAAACTCAAAAAAGCGTTGCTTAGCGCATATGAATAAGTTTTCAGCGCACAAGATAAACACGAGCGAGTTTACTCAAAAATTATGTCCCTGACACATTCATTCGCCACAAGACGGGCACCCTTCAGGACGCCCTCATAATACATCTCGGGCCTGCGATGCTCCTTCCCCTCCGGTGGCCCTTCTGTCACCAGCTTCTCAGCATCCAGCTTGCCCCAATGCACTTTAGCACGGGCAAAAGCCCTACGGGCGCCTTCGATGCATACGGAGCGCTTGATGACTTCAAGTCGCGGACAGGCATCCACCAGCCGCCTCATCAGCCCAAAGTAGCTCTCAGGCAGGACCTCCCCAGGCCACAGCCGACCTATAAGGCCCTTCATGGCCTGTTCGGCCACCTTATGGAGCTCGACCAGCTGCTTCAGCTGGTCGCTCAAGGGCACTGGGTGTCCGGCCTCAGCATACTGGGACCAGAACACCTTCTTCATCGAGCTCCCCTCTTCGGCTCGGTAGAATGCGGCAGCGTCTGACACACTGCGGGGCAGATCTGCGAATGCTCCTGGAGAGCTCCGGATTTGGGTAAGTAACACGTAATTCACTTTCACATGCTTGCTTTGCATAAAGAATGCCTTACCCGCCGCTATCTTTTTCATCACCTCAATCTCCTGGAGGGCTTTTTGGGCTTTAGCCTTGGCAGACTTGGCGCTTTCAAGTGCCGAGGCAAGCTCGGACTCTCGAGTCTTTGAGTCAAGCTCTAAACTCTCGTGTTTCTTCATGAGAGCATCGAGCTCTTGCCGCACCTCCGCCACCCGCGCCTCTTGTTTCTCTCGCTCGGTGCGCTCCATGGCTGCATCGTCTTCGGCCTTGGACAGCGCTTCCTTCAGGGTCACCACCTCGGTTGTGGCCCCTGTAACATTCACGTTGGTCCTGTCATTATTTGCAACCAGGTATTTATATATATATATTTACATAAGGTACTACCTACCTTCCTTGTCCTCGAGCTGCTTCTTGGCAAGGCCAAGCTCGTTCTCGGAGCGCTTGAGGTGCTGCTTCAATGCATCGACCTCCGTAGTCAGTGCGGCAGAGGTCAGCAGCGCAGCCTGCATTCCCATATTGACATATTTCTGTTAGACTCCGGCGTATATCTTTTTAGATCCTCAATTCGGCTTTTCTTTCCGAACACCAAACTGAGCATCAAGGGCTACTGCCTATGCGGTAACATTTTTACATGTTTTAAATACATACCTCAAAGCCTGTTAGAAGGCTGGCACAGGCTTTAGTCAGCCCGCTCTTGGCAGACTGAACCTTCTTGATCACCACACTCATAATAGTGCGGTGCTCCTCGTCGATGGAGGCGCCGTTAAGCACCTCCAGCAAATTGTCCGGCGCCTTCAGTTGGACGGAGGCCGCCGGCGTCGTAGGCTTGCCCTTCTTGCGAAGGGGCCGCCCACCGGACTCCGGAACCACTGAAGGTTCTGGTGCAGCGTGCGGCCCAGGGCCGGACTTAGATCCCTCCAGGGTTTTATCCCCTTTGGGACTGGAGTCCGATAGGTCGCCTTGCCACACCTCCAGGACCACCTCCTCCTGGCTCAGCCCCTTTCGGGACTCCGCCTCGGCTTCATCCGTAGGGCGGGGGGAGGAAGCCATCGGGAGTGTAAGAATATTCATATCCAACGAGTCTAGGGAGCCACTCGACGAATCATCGAGCTGAGCCTTGGGCGGACTGCATAATTATATTCGGCGTCAGAAGGTACTGTGCAATAAAGGAACACCGTGAGTTATTCTGGTATCCGGATACTTAGGATTTCGCCAGGGGCTTGGCCCTGGATGGCCACTCCTCTCCGCCGTCTTCGGCATCGGAGGCGTAGTCCAGAAAAAGGGTCTTCCCCTTCTTGGACCCTCTGGCCTCCCCAGTTGGGGCGGCCTTCCTTTCCTTTCCTCCCCCCGTTGGAGGGGGAGAGGCTTCTTCTTCCTCCTCCTCGTCGTCAGAGGAGGAGTGCGCTTCGGGGTCGTCAGGTGATGAGTCCGACACCACCAGTTGCCGGGAGCTCCTTCGAGTTCCCGTGGCCTTCTTCTCCGGCACCACGTGGGGTGCCGGGCCCAGCAGCTTCGTCAGGCGGGCGTCTGCTGGGTCTTCGGGCAAAGGAGCCGGACAGTCGATCTGTCCGGCCTTCTTCTGCCAATCCTGTTAAAGGAATGGGAGTTTAGATCCCGCATAGAGTCAAACTATGAAAAAACAAATACCCTGTAATGGGTAAACTAAGCTTACCGAGCTGGCTTGGCGCTTCGTGCAGAATCCGCGATCGTCGGTAGTGGGAGGGTGGACCTCGGAGCTCTTGAAAAGCACCTTCCAAGCATCTTCGTGCATTGTGTCGAAGAGCCTGGACAGAGTTTGGTGTTGAGCCGGGTCGAATTCCCACAAATTAAAAGCCCGTCGTTGACACGGGAGGATCCGGCGGAAGAGCATGACCTGGATTACGTTGACAAGTTTAACCCTCTTGTCCATCAGGTTCTGGACGCAGGTTTGGAGTCCAGTCGCCTCTTCCGGATTGCCCCATGATAGGCCCGTCTCTTTCCATGAAGTGAGCCGCGTGGGGATGCCAGATCGGAACTCGGGGGCCGCTGCCCATTCAGGGTCACGCGGCTCGGTGATGTAGAACCACCCCGATTGCCACCCTTTGATGGTTTCCACAAAGGACCCCTCGAGCCATGTGACGTTGGCCATCTTGCCCACCATGGCGCCTCCGCACTCCGCTTGTCGCCCGCCCACAACCTTCGGCTTGACATTGGAGGTCTTCAGCCATAAGCCGAAGTGGGGCTGGATGCGGAGGAAGACCTCACACACGACGATAAACGCCGAGATGTTGAGGATGAAGTTCGGGGCCAGATCGTGGAAGTCCAGGCCGTAGTAGAACATGAGCCCCCGGACAAATGGGTGAAGAGGAAAGCCCAGTCCGCGGAGGAAATGGGGGAGAAACACGGCCCTCTCATGGGGCCTGGGGGTGGGGATGAGCTGCCCCTCATCCGGAAGCCGGTGCGCGATGTCGTTGGACAAGTATCTGACTTTCCTCAGCTTCTTGATTTGCCCATCCATAACGGAGGAGGCCATCCACTTGCCTCCCGCTCCGGACATGATTGGAGAAGGTTGACGTGGGAAGTGCGGACTTGGGCGCTGGAGCTCGAGTGCGCAGGAATGGATAAGCGAAGGAGGAGGAAGGCATAGATGGAAAGGGTGGATTCTTATCCCCTTATATGGGCGGCCGAAACCATGTGCCCCCACCAGCCTAGTAAAACTCGCTTATCTCCCAAGCGCCACGATTAATGGCGCGGTTGGGTTACCCACGCCCGTATTGATGAGAATCCCGGAATAAGGGGACACGATCTCTGCTTTGACAAGACATGCCAAGGAAACCGCCTCGCTAAACACGCTGAGGTGGGATAGTAAAACGATTCAAATAAAGGCTTGGTTGTGGCATGATGTCACGCTACGGAATACGTCAGTAGATTAGATTTGTGTGAATATTATTCTCCCTATGGTGGTATGTGGAAACTATTTTGCAGAGCCGGACACTATCCTTGTGTTCAACATCTTTTATGAAATATTCAGAGGAGGAACCCTCCTTGCAATGCCGAAGACAATTTGCGCGCCAGACTCGTCGTCATTGAAGCCTGGTTCATGGGCTACTGAGGGAGTCCTGGATTAGGGGGTGTGCGGATGGCCGGACTATGACCTTTGGCCGGACTCCCGGACTATGAAGATACAAGATTGAAGACTTCGTCCCGTGTCCGGATAGGACTTTCCTTGGCGTGGAAGGCAAGCTTGGCGATAAGATATGTAGATCTCCTCCCATTGTAACCCACTCTGTGTAACCCTAGCCCTCTCCGGTGTCTATATAAACCGGAGAGTTTTAGTCCGTAGGACGAACAATAATCATACCATAGGCTAGCTTCTAGGGTTTAGCCTCTCTGATCTCGTGGTAGATCAACTCTTCTACTACCCATATCATCAATATTAATCAAGCAGGAGTAGGGTTTTACCTCCATCGAGAGGGCCCAAACCTAGCTAAAAACATCGTACCCCTTGTCTCCTGTTACCATCCGCCTAGATGCACAGTTCGGGACCCCCTACCCGAGATCCGCCGGTTTTGACACTGACACCTTTCGCAACAAGTCGAGCTTTGTAGATAGTAACACTACTATCAGTGTCCGTCTTCCTCTTGAAGATCCATTTATTTTATATGGCTTTCCGATCATCGGGAAACTCCACAAAAGTCCACACTTTGTTCTCATACATGGATCCTATCTCAGATCTCATGGTCTTCATGCCATTTCGCGGAATCTAGGCTCATCATCGCTTCCTCATAGTTCGTAAGTTCATCATGGTCTAGTAACATGACTTCCAGAATAGGATTACTGTACCACTCTGGTGCAGACCGTACTCTGGAAGACCTACGAGGTTCTGTAGTAACTTGATCTAAAGTTTCATGATCATCATCATTAGCTTCCTCACTAATTGGTGTAGGAATCACTGGAACTGATTTCAATGATGAACTATTTTCTAATTCAGGAGAAGGTACTATTACCTTATCAAGTTCTACTTTTCTCCCACTCACTTCTTTCGAGAGAAACTCCTTCTCTAGAAAGGATCCATCTTAGCAACGAATATCTTGCTTTCGGATATGTGATAGAAGGTGTACCCAATAGTTTCCTTGGGGCATTCTATGAATACGCACTTCTCCGATTTGGGTTCGAGCTTATCAGGTTGAAACTTTTTCACATAAGCATCCAGTCCCAAACTTTAAGAAACGACAACTTTGGTTTCTTGCCAAACCACAGTTCATAAGGCGTCGTCTCAAAAGGATTTTGATGGTGCCCTATTTAAAGTGAATGCAACTATCTCTAATGCATAACCCAAAAACGATAGTGGTAAATCGGTAAGATACATCATAGATCACACCATATCCAATAAAGTGTGGTTATGACATTTGTACACAGCATTACGCTATGGTGTTCCATGTGGCGTGAGCTGTGAAACTATTCCATATTGTTTTTATATGAAGGCCAAACTCGTAACTCAAATATTCTCCTCCATGATCAGATCGTAGAAACTTTATTTTCTTGTTACGATGATTCTCCACTTCACTCTGAAATTCTTTGAACTTTTCAAATGTTTCAGACTTGTGTTTCATTAAGTAGATATACCCATATCTGCTCAAATCATCTGTGATGGTCAGAAAATAACGATACTTGCCACGAGCATCAACACTCATTGGATCGCATACATCGGTATGTATTATTTCCAATAAGTCAGTAGCTCGTTCCATTGTTCCGGAGAATGGAGTTTTAGTCATCTTGCCCATAAGGCACGGTTCGCAAGCATCAAATGATTCATAATCAAGTGATTCCAAAAGTCAATTTTTATGGAGTTTCTTCATGCACTTACACCGATATGACCCAAACGGCAGTGCCACAAATATGTTGCACTATCATTATCAACTTTGCATCTTTTGGCATCAATATTATGAATATGTGTATCACTACGATCGAATCCAACAAACTATTTTCATTGGGTGTATGACCATTGAAGGTTTTATTCATGTAAACAGAACAACAATTATTCTCTGACTTTAAATGAATAACCGTTTTGCAATAAACATGATCAAATCATATTCATGCTCAACGCAAATGCCAAATAACATTTATTTAGGTTTAACACTAATCCCGAAAGTATAGGGAGTGTGCAATGATGATCATATCAATCTTGGAACCACTTCCAACACACATCGTCACTTCACCCTCAACTAGTCTCTGTTTATTCTGTAACTCCTGTTTCGAGTTACTAATTTTTAGCAACCAAACAAGTATCAAATACTCAGGGGCTACTATAAACACTAGTAAGGTACACATCAATAACCTGTATATCAAATATACCCTTGTTCACTTTGCCATCCTTCTTATCCACCAAATATTCAGGGCATTTCCGCTTCCAGTGACCATTTCCTTTGCAGTGTAAGAACTCAGTTTCAGGATTTGGTCCAGCTTTGGGCTTCTTTGCGGGAGTGACAACTTGCTTGTCATTCTACTTGAAGTTCCCTTTCTTTCCCTTTGCCCTTTTCTTGAAACTAGTGGTCTTGTCAATCATCAACACTTGATGCTCTTTCTTGATTTCTACCTTCATCGATTTCAATATCACGAAGAGCTCGGGAATCATTTTCGTCATCCCTTGCATACTATAGTTCATCACGAAGTTCTAGCAACTTGGTGATGGTGACTAGAGAACTCTGTCAATCACTATCTTATCTGGAAGATTAACTCCCACTTGATTCAAGCGACTGTAGTACCCAGACAATCTGAGTACATGCTCACTGCTTGAGCTATTCTCCTCCATCTTTTAGCTACAGAACTTGTTGGAGACTTCATATCTCTCAATTCGGGTATTTGCTTGAAATATTAACTTCAACTCCTGGAACATCTCATATGGTCCATGATGTACAAAAACGTCTTTGAAGTCCCGATTCCAAGCCGTTAAGCATGGTGCACTAAACTATCAAGTAGTCATCATATTGAGCTAGCCAAACATTCATAACGTCTGCATCTGCTCCTGCAATAGGTCTGTCACCTAGCAGTGCATCAAGGACATAATTCTTCTGTGCAGTAATGAGGACAATCCTCAAATCACGGATCCAATCCGCATCATTGCTACTAACATCTTTCAACACAGTTTTCTCTACGGACATATCAAAATTAACATATGAAAACAACAACGCGAGCTATTGATCTACAATATAATTTGCAAAATACTACCAGGACTAAGTTCATGATAAATTTAAGTTCAATTAATCATATTACTTAAGAACTCCCACTTAGATAGACATCCCTCTAGTCATCTAAGTGATCACGTGATACAAATCAACTAAACCATAACCGATCATCACGTGAGATGGAGTAGTTTTCAATGATGAACATCACTATATTGATCATATCTACTATATGATTCATGCTCGACCTTTCGGTCTCCAGTGTTCCGAGGCCATATCTGCATATGCTAGGCTCGTCAAGTTTAACCTGAGTATTCCGTGTGTGCAAAATTGGCTTGCACCCATTGTAGATGGACATAGAGCTTATCAAACCCGATCATCACGTGGTGTCTGGGCACGACGAACTTTGGCAATGGTGCATACTCAGGGAGAACACTTTTATCTTGAAATTTAGTGAGAGATCATCTTATAATGCTACCGTCAATCAAAACAAAATAAGTATAAAAGATAAACATCATATGCAATCAAAAATATGTGACATGATATGGCCATCATCATATTTTGCCTTTGATCTCCATCTCCAAAGCATCGTCATGATCTCCATCATCACCGGCATGACACCATGATCTCCATCATCTTGATCTATATCAATGTGTCATCACATGGTCGTTGTCGGTGTCAAAACCGGCAGATATCGGGTAGGGGGTCCCGAACTGTGCGTCTAGGTGGATGGTAACAGGAGACAAGGAACACGATGTTTTTACCCAGGTTCGGGCCCTCTCGATGGAGGTAAAACCCTACTCCTGGTTGATTAATATTGATGATATGGGTAGTACAAGAGTAGATCTACCACGAGATCAGAGAGGCTAAACCCTAGAAGCTAGCCTATGGTATGATTGTTGTTCGTCCTACGGACTAAAACTCTCCAGTTTATATAGACACCGGAGAGGGCTAGGGTTACACATAGTCGGTTACAATGGGAGGAGATCTACATATCGTATTGCCAAGCTTGCCTTCCACGCCAAGGAAAGTCCCATCCGGACACGGGACGAAGTCTTCAATCTTGTATCTTCATAATCCGGGAGTCCGGTCAAAGGTCATAGTCCGGCCATGCAGACACCCCCTAATCCAGGACTCCCTCAGTAGCCCCTGAACCAGGCTTCAATGACAACGAGTCCGGCACGCAAATTGTCTTCGACATTGCAAGGTGGGTTCCCCCTCCGAATACTTCATAGAAGATGTTGAACACAAGGATAGTGTCCGGCTCTGAAAAATAATTTCCACATGCCACCGTAGAGAGAATAATATTCACGCAAATCTAATCTGCTGACGTATTCTGTAGCGTGACATCATGTCACAGCCAAGCCTTTATTCGAGTCGTTTTACTGTCCCACCTCAACATGTTTAGCGAGGCGGTTTCCTTGGCACGTCTTGTCAAAGCAGAGATCGTGTCCCCTTATTCCGGGATTCTCATCAATACGGGCGTGGGTAACCCAACCGCTCCATTAATCACGGCGCTTGGGAGATAAGTGAGTTTTGCTAGGCTGGTGGGGGCACATAGTTTCAGCCGCCCATATAAGGGGATAAGGATCTAGCCTTTCCATCTACTCCTTCCTCTTCCTTCGCTTATCCATTGCTGCACACTCGAGCTCCAGCGCCCAAGTCCGCACTTCCCACCTCAACCTTCTCCAATCATGTCCGGAGCGGGAGGTAGGTGGATGGCCGCCTCCGTCACGGAGGGGCAAATCAAAAAGCTGAGGAAAACCGGATACTTGTCCAACGACATCGCGCACCGGCTCCCAGATGAGGGGCAGCTCATCCCCACCCCCAGGCCCCATGAGAGGGTCATGTTTCTCACCCATTTCCTCCGCGGACTAGGTTTTACTCTTCACCCATTTGTCCAGGGGCTCATATTCTACTACGGCCTGGATTTCCAAGACCTGGCCCCGAACTTCATCCTCAACATCTCGGCGTTTATCGTCGTGTGGGAGGTCTTCCTCCGCATCCAGCCCCACTTCGGCTTATGGCTGAAGACCTTCAATGTCAAGCCGAAGGTTGTGGGCGGCCGACAAGTGGAGTGCGGAGGCGCCATGGTGGGCAAGATGGTCAACATCACATGGCTCGAGGGATCCTTTGTGGAAACCATCAAAGGGTGGCAATCGGGGTGGTTCTACATTACCGAGCCGCGTGACCCTGAATGGGCAGCGGCCCCCGAGTTCCGATCTGGCATCCCCACGCGGCTCACCACATGGAAAGAGACGGGCCTGTCGTGGGGTAATCCAGAAGAGGCGACCGGACTCCAAACCCGCGTCCAGAACCTGATGGACAAGAATGTTAAACTCATCAACGTAGTTCAGGTCATGCTCTTCCACCGGATCCTCCCGTGTCAATGACGGGCTTTTAATCTGTGGGAATTCGACCCGGCCCAGCACCAAACTCTATCCAGGCTCCTCGACACAACGCATGAAGATGCTTGGAAGGTGCTTTTCAAGAGCTCCGAGGTTCAGCCTCCCACTACCGAGGATCGCGGACTCTGCGCGAAGCGCCAAGCCAGCGTGGTAAGCTTAGTTTACCCATTACAGGGAACTTGTTTCTCATAGTTTGACTCTATGCGGGATCTAAACTCCCATTCCTTTAACAGGACTGGCAGAAGAAGGCCGGACAGATCGACTGTCCAGCTCCCTTGCCCGAAGGCCTAGCAGACGCACGCTTGACGAAGCTGCTGGTCCCGACACCGCACATGGTGCCGGAGAAGAAGGCCACGGGAACTCGAAGGAGCTCCCGGCGACTGGTGGTGTCGGACTCATCGCCCGACGACCCCAAAGCCCACTCCTCCTCCGAAGACGAGGAGGAGCAAGAAGAAGCCTCTCCCCCTCCAGCGGGGGGAGGAAAGAAAAGGAAGGCCGCCCCAACTGGGGAGGCCGGAGGGTCCAAGAAGGAGAAGACCCTTCTCCCAGACTACGCCTCCGACGCCGAAGACGGCGGAGAGGAGTGGCCATCCAGGGCCAAGCCCCTGGCAAAATCGTAAGTATCCGGATACTAGAATAACTCAAGGTATTCCTTTATTGCACAGTACCTTCTGACGCCGAATATAATTATGCAGTCCGCTCAAGGCTCAGCTCGACGATTCGTCGAGTGGCTCCCTGGACTCGTCGGATATGAATAGTCTTTCACTCCCGACGGCTTCCTCCCCCCACCCTACGGACGAAGCCGAGGTGGAGTCCCAAAAGGGGCTGAGCCAGGAGGAGGTGGTCCTGGAGGCGCAGCAAGGCGACCTCCCAGACTCCAGGCCCAAAGGGGATAAAACCCTGGAGGGATCTAAGTTCGGCCCTGGGCCGAACACCGCATCGGAACCTTCAGTGGTTCCGGAGTCCGGCAGGCGGCCCCTTCACAAGAAGGGCAAGCCTACAACGCCGGCAGCCTCCGTCCAGCCGGAGGCGCCGGACAATTTGCTAGAGGTGCTTAACGGCGCCTCCATCAACGAGGAGCACCGCACTGTTATGAGTGTGGTGATCGAGAAGGTTCAGTCCGCCAAGAGCGGGTTGACAGAAGCCTGTGCCAGCCTTCTAACAGGCTTCGAGGTATGTATTTAAAACATGTAAAAATATTACCGCATAGACAGTAGCCCCTGATGCTCAGTTTGGTGTTCAGAAAGAAAAACCAGACTGAGGATCCAAAAAGATATATCAGAAGTCTAACATAAAAATGTCAATATGGGGATGCAGGCCGCGCTGCTGACCTCTGTCGCACTGACTGCGGAGGTCGATGCATTGAGGCAGAGCCTAGAGCGGTCCAAGAACGAGCTCGGCCTTGCCAAGAAGCAGCTCGAGGACATGGAAGGTAGGTAGTACCTTATGTAAGGGTATATAAAAATACATGGTTGCAAATAGTGACAGGACCAACGTGAATGTGACAGGGGCCACAACCGAGGTGGCGACCCTAAAGGAAGCGTTGTCCAAGGCCGAAGATAATGCGGCCATGGAGTGCACCGAGCGAGAGAAACAAGAGGCGCGGGTGGCGGAGGTGCGGCAAGAGCTCAATGCTCTCGTGAAGAAACACGAGAGTTTAGAAATTGACTCAAAGATGCGAGAGTCCGAGCTTGCCTCGGCACTTGAAAGTGCCAAATCTACCAAAGCCGAAGCCCAAAAATCTCTCCAAGAGATTGAGGCGATGAAAAAGATAGCGGCGGGTAAGGCATTCTTTATGCAAAGCAAGCATGTGAAAGTGAATTACGTGTTACTTACCCGAATCCGGAGCTCTCCATGAGCATTCCCAAATCTGCCCCGCAGTGTGTCCGACGCCGCCGCATTCTACCGAGCCGAAGAAGGGAGCTCGACGGAGAAGATGTTCTGGTCCCAGTATGCTGAGGCCGGACGCCAGGTGCCCTTGAGCGACCAGCTGAAGCAGCTGGTCGAGCTCCATAAGGTGGCCGAACAGGCCATGAAGGGCCTTATAGGCCGGCTGTGGCCTGAGGAGGTCCTGCCTGAGAGCTACTTCGGGCTGGTGAGGCGGCTGGTGGATGTCTGTCCGTGGCTTGAAGTCATCAAGCGCGCCGTATGCATCGAAGGCGCCCGTAGGGCTATTGCCCATGCTAAAGTGCACTGGGGCAAGCTGGATGCTGAGAAGCTGGTGACAGAAGGGCCACCGGAGGGTAAGGAGCATCGCAGGCCCGAGATGTATTATGAGGGCGTCCTGAAGGGTGCCCTCCTTGTGGCGAATGAATGTACTAGGGATGTAATTTTTGAGTAAACTCGCTCGTGTTTATCCTGTGCACTGAAAACTTGTTCATATGTGCTAAGCAATGCTTTTTGAATTTAAAATATTACCTTCTGTGCGACCGTTTATTAAATCTGAGAGATGCAAGTCGTCGGCTTCTACCCCCATGCCGCGAGTGCTGGGGTGTTCGGGATAAACCTGAGCGCTCTTGTTCCCATTCTTGGGTCCTTCGAGGGAGGCGCTCAGCACAACGAACAAGGCAATCGGACTTATAATGCTTTATCACTCTCACTTAGCCATAGAATTCTATAATTTTAAATTTCGGCGAAGCCCCTAGTATTCGGAAGACCGAGATTGGGGCGCTATCCATGCCTAGGCCGGACAAAGCCAGCTCCTCGCTCTAAGCGGCATAAGTCTTTAAGGACTCGAAAAACCTCGCGAACAGCGACCGACTCTCGCCCTATCATGATGGTTAGTTTTAGCTTTCTCTTCTGAGGTGTTAACCCATCTCAACTGGGGCACAATCGCAGTAGTTCTCCCAACGCTACCTTAGACGATATAGCGGAACATAAGGTACCAAAACATGGGAGCCGGGCAAACCCAACTATTGACCCAAGACATGATTCGGAGCCGATGCATATAATGCTATAAGTTTGGGGTGCCGCACTCATGAGCGTGTTCGGTCTTCTCACACCGTATTCTGGAGTAATTAAGCCCCTGGTGTATTGGCCGTACCAAAGTATACGGTTGCATAATGTCATAACTGAACATATGTAAAAAATAAATGCAATAATAGACAAGAGCTATATATTGTTTATTAAAGGGCTACTATGAGAGCAGAACGATACAAATAGTGCGATGAGCAAGAGATGGGATTATTTGACATGTCCCCCTCCCGGGGCAAGCTGCGAGACTTTAAGTAAGACAGGTATTTAGCTCGTTATAGAGAGCACCTGGACACTCGACATGGCTTGTTGTCTCCCTGGCTGTTACATCGTGTGTTCGGCGGTTGTACTGCCGGACAGGTCTTCCGAATAGTGGAGTCCTGAAAGTAAAAGAAAAAAGAAAAATCACAAAATCGGAGCCCCAGTGCGGTTGAGCCGCATTCTGGGCATGTCGTGGTTGTGTCCCTCCCCTTATGCCCATGGTATTTCCAGAGTGTAATTATGTACGCGTGGTACTGGTTTCGCGAGTTTGCGAGGGCTGGGGTTGGGGCCGCACTACTATGCTAGCTCGGAACGTGCTAGACGATCTCGTTGTAGGTTACTCCGGGTGCGCTTGAGGGTGTCCGGCCGCTGAACAGCCGGACTGGAGAATTGCCTTGAGAGGCTACTTTGTACTTCCGCCGTGAGGGCCGCCGTGTGGTCCTCTGTTCGAAGAGAGCGTTCGGTGTTTCCATTGATCGTGATGACTCCTCAAGGGCCTGGCATCTTGAGCTTGAGATATGCGTAGTGCGGAACAGCATTGAACTTTGCAAATGCGGTTCGCCCAAGCAGGGTGTGATAGCCACTGCGGAACGAGACTATGTCGAAGATTAACTCCTCGCTTCGGAAATTATCCGGGGATCCGAAGACCACTTCGAGTGTAACTGAGCCTGTAGAGCTGGCCTCTACACCTGGTATGATGCCTTTAAAGGTCATATTTGTGGGTTTAATCCTTAAGGGATCTATGCCCATTTTCCGCATTGTATCCTGATAAAGCAAGTTCAGGCTACTGCCACTGTCCATGAGGACTCTAGTGAGGTGAAATCCATCAATGATTGGGTCTAGGACCAATGCGGCGAATCCGCCGTGACAAATGCTAGTGGGGTGGTCCCTTCGATCAAAAGTGATCGGGCAGGAGGACCATGGGTTGAACTCTGGGGAGACTAGCTCCAACGCATATACGTCCCTGAGCGCATGCTTCCGTTCCCTCTTGGGGATGTGGGTTGCGTATATCATGTTTACCGTCCGCACTTGTGGGGGAAAGCCCTTCTATCCTCTGTTGTTCGGCGGCCGGGGCTCCTCCTCGTCATCGCTATGCAGCCCCTTGTCTCTGTTTTCGGCACTAAACTTGCCTGCCTGCTTGAACACCCAACAATCCCTATTGGTGTGATTGGCCGGTTGTTCGGGGGTGCCGTGTATCTGGCACGAGCGATCGAGTATCCGGTCTAAACTGGACGGGCCCGGAGTATTTCTTTTGAATGGCTTTTTCCGCTGACCGGGTTTAGAGCCTCTGAATCCGGCATTAACTGTCGTATCCTCAGTATTGTCGCCGTTAATGCGGCGCTTGTTCTTGTTGCGACGCGACCTACCATCGTTGTCCTTGGTATCCGAATTACCAGGGCTCTTGGTCATGTTATTGCTACGAGCTAGCCAGCTGTCTTCTCCCACGCAAAAGTGGGTCATGAGTGTCGTACGGGCTGCCATGGATTTCGGCTTTTCCTGTCCTAGGTGCCGGGCAAGCCATTCATCCCGGATGTTATGCTTGAAGGCTGCGAGGGCCTCTGCGTCCGGACAGTCGACTATTTGATTTTTCTTGGTTAGGAACCGTGTCCAGAATTGTCTCGCCGATTCCTCTGGATGCTGAATTATGTGGCTTAGGTCATCGGCGTCTGGTGGTCGCACATAGGTGCCCTGGAAATTGTCAAGGAATGCGGATTCCAGGTCCTCCCAGCAACCAATTGACTCTGCTGGCAAGCTGTTAAGCCAATGCCGAGCCGGTCCTTTAAGCTTGAGTGGGAGGTATTTGATAGCGTGTAGATCATCACCACGGGCCATGTGGATATGAAGGAGATAATCCTCGATCCATACCGCAGGATCTGTTGTGCCATCGTATGATTCGATGTTTACGGGTTTAAAACCCTCAGGGATTCGATGATCCATTACTTCATCTGTGAAGCATAGTAGGTGTGCGGCGCCTCTGTCTGGGCTATATCACGACGTAGCTCGGATGAGCTTTGTCTGTTGTGTTCGGCCTGGCCATATTTGCCATATCCGGCGTGACGGCTATCATCACATGTCGTGGGGCGCCCACGCGATCCGTAGATCGATCTTGTTTGCCTTGCCTTTGTCGGATTTCGGGTTCCGGTAGACCCTCTAGATTCGAACACTGGGGTGCGCGCGGAGATTTCGCCCTCTGCCTACCTGCACCTCACCGCCTTGCTATGATCTAAGCAATCAAAGGAACAACACGAGAGACCCAGAGTTTATACTGGTTCAGGCCACCATTATGGTGTAATACCCTACTCCAGTGTGTGGTGTGGTGGATTGCCTCTTGGGCTGATGATGAACAATACAAGGAAGAACAGCCTCGCGAGGGTCTACTTTTGGCTGGTGCGATGAACTACTAGGGGGAGTTCAGTCGCTCTCTGGATCGATTTCCAGATGCCTCTACCTTGCAAGTGGCTAGTCCTATTTATAGGCAAAGGCCCTGGGCCTCTTCCCAAATATTGAGCAGGAAGGGCGCCAACAATTGGCCATTTTGAAGGGGAACATCTAGTACACTTATCCTGACTAAAGTTGGTCCTCGCCTGCCAAAGGCTCTGGTGTGACGCCGGGTTGGGCTCCACGATGACCTCCATCCTGCCGTTCTGCTGGTCTTGGTCTTGTTGCACCGAAACGGATGCCTTTGCTTGATACTCTCGCCTGCGCTTGGTCCCTTAGCACCAAAGAGGAAAGGAGGACACTGCGCAGGCTGGCGCCCGCCTGGCGCCCTTGGTCGTCATGGCTTGCGTCATGGGCACCTCGTGAGGTACCCCACCTTGATCTCTCCGCCTTCTCGCGATCCAGCCTGACGAGGTCGTGCCTGAGGAAGCCTCCTGTCGTCCGCCCCGCGAGGCTTGGCCCCTCGCGAGGGTCTTGAGCTCGTGTTCATGAAGATGGGTCTCGCTGGGCCACCCCTTGAGCCACGCCGCAGGCTGCAGGCAGGCAAGTCTGGGGACCCCCATTCCCAGAACGCCGACAGTAGCCCCCGGGCCCAAAGCGCGCCCGAACTTGGCTGAGCAGAGAGGCGAAGGGGAAAGTGCGAAGCGCCGCGGGCCCTAACAGCCTGCGGCCTCGGGCGCCGCATGGCGGTTGATTGGACGTGGGCGGCTCCGCTCTCCCACGATGCCTCGGTAACTGCACGTGACAAGTCCCTACATGCAAAAACTAGTCATGATTACCTGCGATCATGGAAGCCGGCGGTTGGCCTCCCCTGGCTATAAGTATGGAACGGCGCGAGCCATTCCAGTTCATCTTCCTCTGCTACTTCTCCTCTTCTTCATCTTTGCCACTGCTCCGCCTTGCTGCAATGGCTCCGATACGCCGGTTCTCCGCAGAAGAGAAAGGAAAGGCCCCCCGAGAGGGCCCTGACCCGCTTCCGCCGAAGAAGCGGTTGGTCCTCTGCCGCCGAGATGAGGGCGCGCGGCAGGAGGTGTCGAGGCCTTGGTGTGAGCGGCCGCCACCAGGGTTTCCGCTCCCCTTGTACGCCCACCTTGAGGGCCCTGTAGGAGCTGATGCCGAGCGCCATGGACGACGCCGCCGTCGGTGCCGGCGGGTCACAGCGGTGCATGCTGTCCCTCCTGGAGTTCACGCTGAAGGCTCCTCCTGAGAGTTTGTGCTCCACGCCGCCATGCCTCCTCGATCTTGGATTCGCCTTCCTTCCTCCCTCGCCTTTGAGATTCCGCCGAGGGGGCCTTTCAGGATCTGGCTGCAGCATGCCGATTGCCAGACTCCCGCGACCGATGCGGATGTCGAGGTCGTCGCTCCAGGTAAGGTCTTCATGACCCATGGCTGGGGCGAGATCGCCCGGGTTTGCGGGGCGAGGGGCGCCCTCGTGATCCACCTGGAGTTCGATGGCGCTTCCATGATGCTCTTCAAGGTCTTCGACAAAGATGGGCGTCGGCTGGAGTGCTGTCCCAGAGGCTGCGGCAAAAGCTCTAGAGCGGCAGGGACCGGGCCTACCATCGCACGTTCTTCCAGCAGCTCCTCCGGCGGTAGGGGTGCCGGAGGATCCAGCGACTCCGCCGAGCTCTTCGCGACTCCGGAGACGAGCGATGACAGCTACGAGCCCCCGAGCCTGTGCCGCTCCCGAAGCAGGACAGGCTCATTAGGCCGCCGCCGTCTCTGATCTGGATGAGGTTGGCGCTGGTGCCTGACGGCCCACTCTTGATGATGGCGTCTGCCGCGACGGTTCCTGTGGTTAGGACTCCTTAGGATACGCGTCTTTTGTCCCTACGAGCAGCCAAGAACACACCCCGTGGGGGCTTGTAAGGTGTCTGTAGCTCCATTTGTCAATATGATCCTTATCGTGGAGCAATGCGAGACGCTTATTCCGTCTTAGCTTAGTTTCTTCCTTTCGAACCTCATGAGGGCTTGGTGCTCTGCACCGACAGGTCCCGGTCCCAAGGCGGCTTCAGCTGTGGCTGGTATGCCAGGTCACAATGCCGTGGTCAAAGCCAGGAGGTGAGCGGCCCGGGGTTCAGTAAGAGCCCCTGAGTCACGATGCTCAGGAGGTCCCCTTTAGCGCTCAAGCAGCTATCGTTCGGTGAGAAAGGAATGTGACATTGCTAACACGGGATTGCGTTGGATGCGGTGACGGTGCTGCGATAGCTAGTGTTTTCGGAGGGTGACTTATCTCGAGAGTCGGGAACGCTTCCTGGTGCGGCGCCAGGTTCGCGCATTGGCCGGCTAGGGGTTGCCTGGCGAGGTCTCCGCGTGCCTCTTCCCTCTCGCCTTTGCTCCCCTTTCTGATCTACATCCTCGGGTCCCGGCCCTCGAGCGGATCTCAGCCGTCGCTGGCTTGCCAGGTCGCGATGCCGTGGACAAGGCCAGAGGGTGAGGGCTGGAGAGCCAGTAGGGGCCCTGAGTCGCGATGCTTAGGTACCTCCCCCCCTTTAACGTGCAAGTAGTTTGCGTGGACGAGAGTGAAGAGGACGCCCTGAGGGCCTCGCCTGGCACGGCTCCTTGAAGGGGTCCTGCAGGCTCACCACAAAAAGAGCAAGAGTCCGCTATGACAAGCGTAGGTCAGCCGTTAGTTGCTTTGGAGAGGCGACGAGGCACTAAAGGCCTGACGAGGTGTAGCGGGGCACCCATGAGCCAGCGCGGGACTCACGGGGCCCTACCCCAAGGCGGGTTGCGCCTGGCACTGGGCCTTAACTTGTGATGTGTTCCTGCAAATTTGGCTAGATGCCAATGCTCTACGTCCTCGGGTCCCGGCCCTCGAGCGAGTCTCAGCCGTTGCTGGTTTGCCAGGGCGCGATGCCGTGGAAAAAGCCAGAGGGTGAGGGCTGGAGAGCCGGTAGGAGCCCTGAGTCGCGATGCTCAGGTACCCCCCCTTTAACGCGCAAGCTTGGTTAGATGTCGACGCTCTACGTCCTCGGGTCCCGGCCCTCGAGCGAGTCTCAGCCGTCACTGGTTTGCAGGGCGCGATGCGATGGACAAAGCCAAAGGGTGAGGGCTGGAGAGCCAGTAGGAGCCCTGAGTCGCAATGCTCAGGTACCCCCCCCCCTTAACGCACAAGCGGCCGACATGAAGGAAGAAGGGGTGCCACGGACAGGCATCAAATAACAAGCATGATGGGTCGAATGCATGGCCCAAAAATAAACGCAAGAGGGGTACACGCCACTGGGTCTGACCCGAGCGACTTGGGGATGATGCAGCCCGAGGGGCGCCCCCAACAAGGTAAGCTAAAAACATGAGCAAAAGGGATACACGCCGCAGGGACGGACCCACGCGGCCTGGGAATGATGCAGCCCTGAGGGCGCTCCTAGCTGGAAACAAAACTTGAAAGATGTCACCTGATAGTGTTGACAACGAAGGGGTGTTGAAGTAGTAGACGTAGCAGGCTGCGGGAGCCGATCTTCACGAGCCCCCAGGCCCAGGAGCCTCAGGAGGCTCCGGAGGCGCTGATGGATCCTCGCGAACCATCTCCATCTCCGCCAGGACTGCGGAACGCCTGGCCTCCTGAGCCTCTAGGATGCTCCTCATGAGGCGTTGGCGCACCGCAGCCGCATTCGGCAAGCCGTAGGGCATGCGAACGTAGCTGTGGGGTGGGCCTTCGCAGCGCCCCATGCGTGAGGGCCAGAAGCACTCCTGGGAGGCGACTCAGTTGAGCCCTGGGAGGTCGATGCAAACGTGCAGCCCACCATCCTCGCCTGGATGGGGAGCTGCGGCGGGTAAGCGGCGGCTGCCACTCATGACTCTTGACTCCTGCAACTCCTGCATGATCTGACTGACGAACTCCTGAGGGTTTGGTCCTCCTTGCATTGCTCCTTCCTGAGGGAAACATGTTTTGAAACACGCTTCCAAGTGGTGCCCAAGTGCCTCCCTCATGACCTTAGCAAGGTCGGTGGCCCTCCAGGAGGGAGCCCCCGAGCCTTGCTTGAGGAGGGCGCCAGGCGCGCCTCCCTATGCGACAGAAGGAGGTGCCCCCTGAGCAGGTGTGGACCCTGAGGGGCCTGCCTCCTAAGGGGTCGGGCCTGGCAATGTCTTCTTCTTCTTGGGGGCAGTCTCAGGGAGCCTCCCGATCCCGCGATCTGGGTCTTCAAGTGATGCGGCCTGAAAAGCTCGTTCCAGGGAGCACACCGCGTCTCTTTCTTCACAGGGCACCATGATGACTCCGCCACTTCCTGGCATCTTGAGGACGTTGTAGCCGTGATGAGTCACGGCCATGAACTTGGCGAGAGCTGGGTAGCCGAGGATGGCGTTGTACGGCAGGCAAATGTGGGCAATGTCGAAGTCGATGAGCTCGGTGCGGTAGTTGTTGCGCGCCCCGAAGGTGACAGGGAGGCGGACCTACCCAATTGGAACTGTGGAGCCGTCGGTGACTCCGGAGAAAGGCTTGGTTGGCTGCAGCTGATCGTAAGGCACTTGGAGATTGTTGAATGTCTCTACGGACAGGACGTTGAGCCCTGCCCCGCCATCGATGAGGGTCCTGGTGACTTGCACGTTGCTGATGACTGGGGAGCAAAGCATTGGGAGGACCCTGGCTATGGCCGCGCACTTGAGCTGATCCGCTAAGCTGAACGTGATGGCGCAAGCCGACCACCTGATCGGGCGCGTGGCTTCAAGCTTGGGGAGGACTGCATTCACTTCACGGGCAAACTGCTTGAAGATGCGTTGAGAGGCTGGGGCTTGAGCTCCGCCCAGGATGCAGGCGATCGTGCGCGGCTCCTGGAAGCCCCCAGCCCCCTCGTCCTGATGATGGTCCTCATTTCTCCATGGCTGCGGTGGCAGTGGAGGGAGGCATGCGTGTCCTTGCAGGCGATCCTCGCGAGGCTGATCCCTCCAGTCTCCCTCGTGAGGCTGATCCTGCCAGCGATCCTTGCGAGGTCGGTCGCACCACCCTTGGCGAGGGCCGCGGTCTTCCCAGCGTCCTGCGTTCCTTCCTCCTCCTCGGCCATAGCCACGATCATTGCGGTCGGGGCGTCGGCCGACCCTTCCTTCTCGCACGGCTCAGAGCTCTTGGCATTCGTTGGTGTTGTGGGTGTGGAGGTCGTGGTACACACAGTACCGGCTGCCCTTGAAAGACTCAGGCTGATCTCTGCCCCGCTTGGTGTCTGGTTCTGCCGCAAGCACGGCAGCCCCCTTGCGCTTCACGTCCTTGGCCTTGGATTTCTTCTCTTCTGGGTCTGCGGCTGGTAGCTCGAGGAGGGAAAGGTCCCTTCCTCAGCCCTGGCACAATTGGTTGCCAAGTTGAACAGCTCCAAGGAAGTGCACAGATCTTCATGCATCGCCAGCTCCTCCTTCATCTTGACGTCACGCACGCCGTGGGAGATGGCTGAGATGATGGCCTCCTCGGTCACCTTGGGAATCTTGAGGCATGCGTTGTTGAAGCGCTGGATGTACTTCTGCAGGGTCTCCCCTGGTTGCTGCTTGATGCAGCGCATGTCGCTCACGGCAGGTGGCCGGTCGCGAGTACCTTGGAAGTTGGCAATGAAACGGGTGCGCATCTCGTCCTAGGAGGAGATCGTGCTTGGAGCTAGGTTCAGGAGCCAGGTGCGGGCCCCGTCCTTGAGCGCCATGGGAAACCAGTTCGCCATGACCTTCTCATCCCCGTTGGCAGCTTCGATACCCAGCTCGTAGAGCTGGAGGAACTCTGCAGGGTTGGCTGTGCCGTCGTAGCGAGGAGGCAGGTCTGGCTTGAACTTGCAGGGCCACGCGACGCTGCGCAGCTCAGTGGTGAAGGCGCGGCAGCCTGCTGTGGCCACGAGAGGCCTTTGGTGATGAGGAGCTTGGTCTTGCAAGCCCCCATGTGCTGCAGCTGGGAGCAGCACGGGGCCTTGGCGTGCTGGAACAGGAGCGTGGTCGCGACGGACCGGAGCAGGGAGCACTCGGGTAGCTTCTTGGGGGCGAGGAACCTCTTGGCAGCTCCGCTCCTGCTGTGTTGGCGCCGGACGGGACGGGTTCCGCCCAGGGGCCACGCGCCTTGGGGCTAGGGCGCCTTCTTAAGGGGGAGGCGGCTGAGGCGCCCCCGGAGCTTCATTGCCCGTGCAGGGCGGGGCACGGTGCAGCGAGAAGGACGGCGCGGGGGAGCCCCCTGCGGCGCAGACGAGCTCGGTGACGCGGCCGAGCCACTCTTCGTAGACGTCATCGACTGGGCAATAGCACAGGAGCTCGTTTGCCGCAATGAGCGCAGCTCGAGCCTCCATTGCCGCGTGGGGCGCGCGGGACGAAGAACCAGCCGGGGCGAGCGAGGGAGTGGCAGCGCGGCCGTCTCTCCTCATGGATGGATGCTAGGACGATGCTTGCTGCTCGTTCCCCGCCGGGTCGGTGGCGGCATTGACGGCAGGCGACGGGGAACGGCGGGGGTGGCCGCCGACGGGGGCCGTCTGGGCGATGCGGGAAGAGAGAGCGGCTCGGTGCTCGGCGCGGGCTCGACGAGCGTCTGACATGGACGCAATGGTCGGTGAAGAACAGGGCGGCGGAAGACGAATTCCGGCGCACCCCTACCTGGCACGCCAAATGTCGGATTTCGGGTTCCGGCAGACCCTCTAGATTCGAACACTGGGGTGCGCGCGGAGATTTCGCCCTCTGCCTACCTGCACCTCACCGCCTCGCTATGACCTAAGCAATCAAAGGAACAAGACAAGAGACACAGAGTTTATACTAGTCCAGGCCACCATTGTGGTGTAATACCCTACTCCAGTGTGTGGTGTGGTGGATTGCCTCTTGGGCTGATGATGAACAATACAAGGAAGAACAGCCTCGCGAGGGTCTGCTCTTGGCTGGTGCGATGAACTACTAGGGGGAGTTCAGTCGCTCTTTGGATCGATTTCCAGATGCCTCTACCTTGCGGGTGGCTAGTCCTATTTATAGGCAAAGGCCCTGGGCCTCTTCCCAAATATTGAGCGGGAAGGGCGCCAACAATTGGCCATTTTGAAGGGGAACATCTAGTACACTTGTCCTGACTAAAGTTAGTCCTCGCCTGCCAAAGGCTCTGGTGTGACGCCGGCTTGGGCTCCACGATGACCTCCATCCTGCCGTTCTGCTGGTCTTGGTCTTGTTGCACCGAAATGGATGCCTTTGCTTGATAATCTCGCTTGCGCTTGCTCCCTTAGCACCAAAGAGGAAAGGAGGACACTGCGCGGGCTGGTGCCAGCCTAGCGCCCTTGGTCGTCATGGCTTGCATCATGGGCACCTCGTGAGGTACCCCGCCTTGATCTCTCCGCCTCCTCGCGAGCCAGCGTGACGAGGCCGTGCCTGAGGAAGCCTCCTGTCATCCGCCCCGCGAGGCTTGGCCCCTCGCGAGGGTCTTGAGCTCGTGTTGATGAAGATGGGTCTCGCTGGGCCGCCCCTTGAGCCACGCCGCAGGCAGGCAAGTCTGGGGACCCCCGTTCCCAGAATGCCGACAGCCTTGTCCTCCAATATGTCTCGCAGGTCTGGCGCATTTCCCCATGCCTTGGTACGTTTTGAGCGGCGCCGGGGTGCGGCTTGAGTTGATGGCCGAAAGGCCTCTCTGTCGCGGCCACGGGTTGGCCGATCGGCCGCATCATACGCTGGTGATGTAGGTTTAGTTGCTTCCTCCTCTAGTTCGGGTAGCAGCCTAAGCTTTGGGTAGCTCTTGGAGGGGCGTTCGAGTTTGTACTCTTCGGCAGCAAGGACTTCAGTCCATCTGTCGGCTAGCAAGTCTTGGTCAGCTCTAAGCTGCTGCTGTTTTCTCTTGAGGCTGCTTGCCGTGGCCATGAGCCTGCGTTTGAAATGCTCTTGTTCGACGGGGTCCTCAGGCACGACAAATTCTTTGTCGTCGAGGCTTGCTTCGTCTTCAGAGGGAGGCATCTAATTATCGTCCTTGACCTCTCTGTCTGCCGCTCTCTCATGAGGGCTGGCTTCTCCATCCTCCTGCGGTGAATCCTGCTGGAGGGGGTTGTCTTTGGCATTGTCCGGGGTGTTATTGTCTCCGGTGCCGGACTCGCCATTTTTGCTTTGGTGGGATTTAGAGCAGCGCCGCTGACGCTGGCGCTTAGGCTATTTCTTGGAGGGTTCATCCTCCGTTGATCCATCGCCATCTCCTTCTTTTGGGGTGTCCACCATGTATATGTCGTATGACGAGGTGGCTTTCCAGTGCCCTATAGGCGCTGGTTCTTGGTCGTCTCCTTCATCGGTGTCCATACCGTCGATGTCTTCGGAGTCGAAGTCGAGCATGTCGGTAATCGTCGATAGTGGCTACGAAGTGGGTGGTGGGTGGGTTTCGAATTTCTTCGTCGTCCGCATCCCAACCTTGCTGACCATAGTCCGGCTAGGGCTCTCCTGATAAAGAGAGAGACTTTAGTGGATTCAGGATGTCGCCAAAGGGCGAGTGTTGAAAGTGTCCACGACGGTGAACTCCATGATTGGAGCCCAATTGGGTTCGATCGGGAGGGGTGCGGAAGATTCGGAGTCCAGAACGGAGTCCAGCATCTTGGAGTCACGAGCTCCGTGAAGGACAAGATTGGTGTTCGGCTCGATCGTCGTAGAGATTGTAGCCCCCCAGGCGGCATCTAGCCACCCGTCCCCAATCGGCACAGTCGGCTCCGAGCTAAGGGTCGGAGCGGACACCTGAGCGGTGCTCTGGGCACTGTCCGGCGGAAGAGCTAGATCATGTCCATCGTGACAGTGCGGCACGCTCGGCTGTGGCTCAAATCCGTCGAAGATTGGGTCTCCGCGGATGTCAGCCGTGTAGTTTAAACTTCCAAATCTGACCTGATGGCCAGTGGCATAGCTTTCGATCTGCTCCAGATGGCCAAGTGAATTGGCCCGCAATGCAAAGCCGCCGAATACGAAGATCTGTCCGGGGAGAAAAGTCTCACCCTGCACCGCGTCGTGGTTGATGATCGAAGAAGCCATCAGGCCTAAAGGTGACGACACAGAGGAACTCTCAATGAAAGCACCAATGTCGGTGTCAAAACCGGCGGATCTCGGGTATGGGGTCCCAAACTGTGCGTCTAGGCGGATCGTAACAGGAGACAAGGGACACGATGTTTTTACCCAGGTTCGGTCCCTCTCGATGGAGGTAAAACCCTACTCCTGCTTGATTAATATTGATGATATGGGTAGTACAAGAGTAGACCTACCACGAGATCAGAGAGGCTAAACCCTAGAAGCTAGCTTATGGTATGATTGTTGTTCGTCCTACGGACTAAAACTCTCCGGTTTATATAGACACCGGAGAGGGCTAGGGTTACACAGAGTCGGTTACAATGGGAGGAGATCTACATATCGTATCGCCAAGCTTGCCTTCCACGCCAAGGAAAGTCCCATCTGGACATGGGACGAAGTCTTCAATCTTGTATCTTCATAGTCCGGGAGTCCGGCCAAAGGTCATAGTCCGGCCATCCGGACACCCCCTAATCCAGGACTCCCTCACCAAGCTTGCCTTCCACGCCAAGGAAAGTCCCATCCGGACACGGGACGAAGTCTTCAATCTTGTATCTTCATAGTCCAGGAGTCCGGCCAAAGGTTATAGTCCGGTCATCCGGACACCCCCTTATCCGGGACTCCCTCAGTAGCCCCTGAACCAGGCTTCAATGACGACGAGTCCGGCGCACAAATTTTCTTCGGCATTGCTAGGCGGGTTCCTCCTCCGAATACTTCATAGAAGATTTTGAACACAAGGATAGTGTCCGGCTCTGCAAAATAAGCTCCATATACCACCATAGAGAGAATAATATTTGTATAAATCTAATCTGCTGACGTACTCTGCAGCGTGACATCATGCCACGGCCAAGCCTTCATTCGAATTGTTTTACTGTCCCACCTCAGCGCGCTTAGCGAGGCAGTTTTCCTTGGCGCGTCTTGTCAAAGCAGAGATCGTGTCCCCTTATTCCTGGATTCTCATCAATACGGGCGTGGGTAACCCAACCGCGCCATTAATCATGACGTTTGGGAGATGAGCGAGTTTTACTAGGCTGGTGGGGGTACATAGTTTCGTCCGCCCATATAAGGGGATAAGGATCCACTCTTTCCATTTACGCATTCTTCCTCCTTTGCTTATCCATCTCTGTGCACTCGAGCTCCAGCGCCCAAGTCCGCACTTCCCACCTCAACCTTCTCCAGCCATGTCCGAAGCGGGAGGCAGGTGGATGGCCTCCTCCGTCATGGAGGGGCACATCAAAAAGTTGAGGAAAGCCGGATATTTGTCCAACGACATCGTGCACCGGCTCCCAGATGAGGGACAGCTCATCCCCACTCCTAGGCCCCATGAGAGGGTGGTGTTCCTCCCCCACTTCCTCCTTGGACTGGGCTTCCCACTCCACCCATTTGTCCGGGGGCTCATGTTCTACTACGGCCTGGATTTCCACGATCTGGCCCCGAACTTCATCCTCAACATCTCGGCGTTTATCATCGTGTGCGAGGTCTTCCTCCGCATTAAGCCCCACTTCGGCTTATGGCTAAAGACCTTCAATGTCAAGCCGAAGGTAGTGGGAGGCCGGCAAGCGGAGTGCGGAGGCGCCATGGTGGGTAGGATGGCCAACGTCACATGGCTCGAGGGCTCCTTTTTGGAAACCATCAAAGGGTGGCAATCGGGGTGGTTCTACATCACCGAGCCGCGTGACCCTGAATGGGCAGCGGCCCCCGAATTCCGATTTGGCATCCCCACACGGCTCACCTCCTGGAAAGAGACGGGCCTGTCATGGGGTAATTCGGAAGAGGTGACCGGACTCCAAACCTGTGTCCAAAACCTGATGGACAAGAAGGTTAAACTTGTCACCGTAATCCAGGTCATGCTCTTCCGCCGCATCCTCCCGTGTCAACGACGGGCTTTTAACTTGTGGGAATTCGACCCGGGCCAGCACCAAATTTTGTCCAGGCTTTTTGACACAATGCACGAAGATGCCTGGAAGGTGCTATTCAAGGGCTCCGAGGTTCACCCTCCCACCACTGAGGATCGCAGATTCTACGCGAAGCGCCAAGCCAGCGCCGTAAGTTTATTTTACCCATCACAGGATATCTGTTTTTCATAGTTTGACTCTATGCGGGGTCTAAGCTCCCGTTCCTTTGACAGGACTGGCAGAAGAAGTCCGGACAGATCGACTGCCCGGCTCCTTTGCCCGAAGGCCCAGCAGATGCCCGCTTGGCAAAGCTGCTGGTCCCGGCACCTCACGTGGTGCCGGAGAAGAAGGCCAAGAAGAAGGCCACGGGAACTCGAAAGAGTTCCCGGCGCCTGGTAGTGTCAGATTCCTCGTCCGATGACTCTGAAGCGCGCTCCTCCCACGAAGGCGAGGAGGAGGAAGAAGAGGCCTCTCCCCCTCCAACGGGGGGAGGAAAGAAGAGGAAGGCCACCCTGACTAGGGGGACCGGAGGGTCCAAGAAGGAAAAATCCCTTCTCCCGGACTACTCCACCAACACCGACGACGCCGAAGAGGAGTGGCCATCCAGGGCCAAGCCCCTGGCGGAATCGTAAGTATCCAGATACTAGAATAACTCATGGTGTTCCTTTACGGCACAATATCGTCTAACACCGAAGATAATCATGTAGTCCGCCCAAGGCCCATCTCGACGCTTCGTCGAGCGGATCCCTGGATTCGTCGGATGTGAATAGTCTTTCACTTCCGACTGCTACCTCCCCTCGCCCCACGGACGCCGCCGAGGCGGAGTCCCAAAAAGGGACGAGCCCGGAGGAGGTAGCCCCAGAGGCGCCGCAAGGCGACCTTCCGGATTCTAGGCGCCAAGGGGATAAAACCCCAAAGGGTTCTAAGTCCGGCCCTGGGCCAGACGCCGCACCGAAACCTTCAGTGGTTCCGGAGTCTGGCAGGCGGCCCCCTCATAAGAAGGGAAAGCCTATGACGCCGGTGACCCCCGTCCAACCGGAGGCACCGGACAATTTGCTGGAGGTGCTTAATGGCGCCTCCATCGACGAGGAGCACCGCACTATTATGAGTGCGGTGGTCCAGAAGGTTCGGTCCGCCAAGAGCGGGCTAACAGAAGCCTGTGCCAGCCTTCTAACAGGCTTCGAGTTATGTATTTAAGACATGTAAAAATATTACCGCATAGACAGTAGCCCCTGATGCTCAGTTTGGTGTTCGGGAAGAAAAGCCGGACTGAGGATCTAAAAAGATATACGCAGGAGTCTAACATAAATATGTCAATATGGGAATGCAGGCTGCGCTGCTGACCTCTGCCGCTCTGACTGCGGAGGTCGATGCATTGAAGCAGAGCCTCGAGCGGTCCGAGAACGAGCTCGGCTTTGCCAAGAAGCAGCTCGAGGACAAGGAAGGTAGGTAGTACCTGATGTTAGTATATAAAAAATACCTGGTTGCAAAAAATGACATGACCAACGTTAGTGTTACAGGGGCCACAACCGAGGTGACGACCCTGAAGGAAGCACTGTCCAAGGCCGAAGACAATGCGGCCGTGGAGAGCACCGAGCAAGAAAAGCAGGAGGCGCGGGTGGCGGAGGTGCGGCAAGAGCTCCATACTCTTGTGAAGAAACACGAGAGATTGGAGCTTGACTCAAAGACTCGAGAGTCCGAGCTTGCCTCGGCCCTTGAGAGCGCCAAATCCGCCAAGGCCGAAGCCCAAAAATCCCTCCAGGAAATTGAGGCGATGAAGAAGATAGCGGCGGGTAAGGCATTCTTTATGCAAAGCAAGCGCGTGAAAGTGAGTTACTTGTTACTTACCCGAATCCGGAGCTCTCCAGGAGCATTCATAGATCTGCCCCGTAGTGTGTCTAATGCTGCCGCATTCTACCGAGCCGAGGAAGGGAGCTCGATGGAGATGGTGTTCTGGTCCCAGTACGCTGAGGCCGGCCACCCGGTGCCCTTGAGCGACCAGCTGAAACAACTGGTCGAGCTCCATAGGGTAGCCGAACAGGCCATGAAGGGCCTTATAGTCCGGCTATGGCCTGGCGAGGTCGTGACCGGGATCTACTTTGGGCTGGTGAGGCGGCTGGTGGATGCCTGTCCACGGCTTGAAGTCATCAAGCGCTCCGTATGCATCGAAGGCGCCCGTAGGTCCCTTGCTCGTGCTAAGGTACACTGGGGCAAGCTGGATGCTGAGAAGCTGGTGACAGATGGGCCACCGGAGGGGAAGGAGCATCGCAGGCTCCAGATGTATTATGAGGGCGTCCTGAAGGGTGCCCACCTTGTGGCAAACGAATGTTCCAAGGATTTAATTTTTGAGTCGCCCGTGTTTATCCTGTGCGCTGAAAACTTGTTCATATGCGCTAAGCAACGCTTTTTGAATTTAAAATATTACCTTCTGTGCGGCCGTTTATTAAATCTGAGAGATGCGAGTCGTCGGCTTCTGCCCCCATGCCACGAGTGATTGGGTGTTCGGGATAAACCTGAGCGCTCTTGTTCCCATTCTTGGGTCCTTCGAGGGAGGCGCTCAGCACAACGAACAAGGCAATCGGACTATAATGCTTTATCACTCTCACTTAGCCATAGAATTCTATAATTTTAAATTTCGGTGAAGCCCCTAGTATTCGGAAGACCGAGTTCAGGGCGCTATCCACGCCTAGGCCGGACAAAGCCAGCTCCTCGCTCTAAGCGGCGTAAGTCTTTAGGGACTCGAAAACCTCTGGAATAGCGACCGACTCTCGCCTTATCATGACGGTCAGTTTTAGCTTTCTCTACTGAGGTGCTTAACCCAGCTCAACTGGGGCACAATCGCAGTGGTTCTCCCAGCGCTACCTTAGCCGATATAACGGAACGTAAGGTACCAAAACATGGGAGCCGGGCAAACCCAACTATTGACCCAAGACATGATTCCGAGCCGATGCATATAATGCTATAAGTTCGGGGTGCCGCACTCGTGAGAGTGTTCGGACTTCTCACACCATATTCTGGGGTACTTAAGCCCTTGGTGTATTGGCCGTACCAAAGTGTACGGTTGCATGATGTCGTAACTGAACATACTTACATAAAAAATGAATGCAATAATAGACAACAGCTATGTATTGTTTATTAAAAGGCTGCTGTGAAAGCAGAACGATACAAATAGTTCGATAAGCAAGAGATGGGATTATTTGATATGTCCCCCTCCAGGGGAAAGCTGCGGGACTTTATGTAAGACAGGTATTTAGCTCGTTAAAGAGACCACCTGGACATTCGACGTAGCTTGCTGCCTCCCTGGATGTTGCATCGTGTGTTCGGCGATTGTACTGCCGGACAGGCCTTCCGGAGAATGGAGTCCTGAAAGTAAGAAAAAAAGAAATGACAAAATCTGGAGCCCCTAGTGCGGTTGAGCCGCATGTTGGGTGTGCCGTGGTTGTGCCCCTCCCCTTATGCCCATGGTACTTCCAGAGCGTAATTATGTACGCGTAACACTGGTTGCACAATTTCCCGAGGGCTGGGGTTGGGGCCGCACTGCTACGCTTGCTCGGAACATGCCAGGCGGTCTTTTTGTAGGTTACTTCGGGCGCGCTTAATGGTGTCCGGAGGTTTAATAGCCGGACTGGAGAATTGCCTTGAGAGGCTACTTTGTACTTCCACCGCTAGGGCCGCCATATGCTCCTCCGCTCGGAGAGAGCGTTCGGTGTTTCCGTTGACCGTAATGACTCCTCGAGGGCCTGGCATCTTGAGCTTGAGGTATGCATAGTGCAGCACCGCATTGAACTTTGCAAATGCGGTTTGTCCTAGCAGGGCGTGATAGCCACTGCGGAACGGGACTATGTCGAAGATTAACTCCTCGCTTCGGAAATTATCCGGGGATCCGAAGACCACTTCCACTACCGAGGGCAGGAAGATTAACTCCTTGCTTTGGAAATTATCCGGGGATCCGAAGACCACTTCCAGTGTAACTGGGCCTATACAGTTGGCCTCTACACCTGGTATGACGCCTTTAAAGGTCGTCTTTGTGGGTTTAATCCTTGAGGGATCTATGCCCATTTTTCGCACTGTATCCTGATAAAGCAGGTTCAGGCTGCTGCTGCCGTCCATAAGGACTCTAGTGAGGTGAAATCCATCAATGATTGGGTCTAGAACCAATGCGGCGAATCCGCCGTGGCGGATGCTAGTGGGGTGGTCCCTTCGATCGAAAGTGATTGGGCAGGAGGACCATGGGTTGAACTTTGGGGCGACTGGCCCTAACGCATATACGTCCCTAAGTGCACGCTTCCGTTCCCTTTTAGGGATGTGGGTTGTGTATATCATGTTAACCGTCCGCACTTGTGGGGGAAAGCCCTTCCGTCCCCTATTGTTCGGCGGCCGGGGCTCCTCCTCATCATCGCTATGCAGCCCCTTGTCTCTGTTTTCGGTGCTTAACTTGCCTGCCTGCTTGAACACCCAACAATCCCTATTGGTGCTGGTTTTTCGAGGGTGTCGTGTATCTGGCACAAGCGATCGAGTATTCGGTCCAAATTGGACGGGCCCGGAGTACTTCTTTTGAATGGCTTTTTCCACTGACCGGGTTTAGAGCCCTGGAATCCGGCATTAACTGATGTATCCTCTGCATTGTCATCGTTAATGCGGCGCTTGTGTTTGTTGCGACGCGCACTGCCATTGTTCTCCTTGGTATCTGAATTACCAGGGCTCTTGGTCATGTTATTACTACGAGCTAGTCAGCTGTCTTCTCCCGCGCAAAAGCGGGTCATGAGTGTTGTGAGGGCTGCCATGAATTTCGGCTTTTCCTGTCCTAGGTGCCGGGCGAGCCACTCGTCACGGATGTTATGTTTGAAGGCTGCGAGGGCCTCCGCGTCCGGACAGTCGACTACTTGATTTTTCTTGGTTAGGAACCGTGTCCAGAATTGTCTGGCCGATTCGTCTGGCTGCTGAATGATGTGGCTTAGGTCATTGGTGTCTGGTGGTCGCACATAGGTGCCCTGGAAATTGTCGAGGAATGTGGCTTCCAGGTCCTCCCAGCAACCAATTGACTCTGCTGGCAAGTCGTTAAGCCAATGCCGAGCTGGTCCTTTAAGCTTGAGTGGGAGGTATTTGATAGCGTGTAGATCATCACCGCGGGCCATGTGGATATGAAGAAGATAGTCCTCGATCCATACCGCAGGATTTGTTGTGCCATCGTATGATTCGATGTTTACGGGTTTAAAACCCTCGGGGATTTGATGATCCATTACTTCATCTGTGAAGCATAGTGGGTGTGCGGCGCCTCTGTACTGGGCTATATCACGACGTAGCTCAAATGAGCTTTGTCTGCTGTGTTCGGCCTGGCCGTATTTGCCATATCCGGCATGACGGTTATCGTTACATGCCGTGGGGCGCCCACGTGATCTGTAGATCGATCTTGTTTGCCTTGCCTTGTCCTCCAATATGTCTTGCCGGTCCGGCGCATGTCCCTATGCCTTGGTATAGCGGCGTCGGGGTGCGGCTTGAATTGATGGCCGAGAGGCCTCTCTGTCGCGGCCACGAGGTGGCCGAGAGGCCGTGTCATGCGCTGGTGATGTAGGTTTAGGTGCTTCCTCCTCTAATCGGGGTAGCAGCCTGTGCTTTGGGTAGCTCTTGGAGGGGCGTTCGAGTTTGTATTCCTCGGCCGCCAGGACTTCAGTCCATCTGTCGGCTAGCAAGTCTTGGTCAGCTCTAAGCTGCTGCTGTTTTTTCTTGAGGCTGCTCGCCATGGCCATAAGCCTGCGTTTGAAACGCTCTTGTTCGACGGGATCCTCAGGCACGACAAATTCATCGTCGTAGAGGCTTGCCTCGTCTTCGGAGGGAGGCATGTAATTATCGTCCTCTACCTTTCTGTCTACCGCTCTCTCATGAGGGCTGGTCTCTCCATCCTCCTGTGTTGAATCCAGCTAGAGGGGGTTGTCTTCGGCACTGTCCGGGGTGTTATTATTTCCCATGCCGGAATCGCCGTTTTTTCTTTGGCGGGATTTAGAGCGGCGCCGCTGACGCCGGCGCTTAGGCTGCTTCTTGGAGGGGTCAACCTCCATTGTTCCATCGCCATTCCCTTCTTTTGGGGTGTCCACCATGTATATGTCGTATGACAAGGTGGCCTTCTAGTGCCCTAGAGGCGCTAGGTCTTGGTCATCTCCTGCATCGGTGTCCATACCATCGATGTCTTCGGAGTCGAAGTCGAGCATGTCGGTTAAATCATCGACAGTGGCTACGAAGTGGGTGGTGGGTGGGCTTCGAATTTCTTCGTCGTTCGCATCCCAACCTTGCTGACCATAATCCGGCCAGGGCTCTCCTGATAAAGAGAGAGACTTTAGTGAATTTAGAATGTCGTCAAAGGGCGAGTGCTGAAAGATGTCCGTGGCGGCGAACTCCATGATCGGCGCCCAATCGGGTTCGATTGGCAGGGGCGCGGAAGGTTCAGAGTCCGGAAAGGAGTCCGACACCTTGGAGTCACGAGCTTCGCAAAGGACAAGGCTGGTGTTCGGCTCGATCGCCATAGAGATTGCAGCCCCCGAGGTGGCGTCCAGCCACCCGTCCTCGATTGGCGCAGTCGGCTCCGAACTAAGGGTCGGAGCGGACACTGGGGCGGCCTCCTGGGCACTATTCAGCGGCAGAGCTAGAACGTGCCCATCGCGACAGTGCAATGCGCTCGGCTGTGGGTCGAACCCGTCGAAGATCAAGTCTCCGCGGATGTCAGTCATGTAGTTCAAACTTCCAAAGCTGACTTGATGGCCAGGGGCGTAGCTTTCATTCTGCTCCAGATGGCCAAGCGAATTGGCCCGTAGTGCAAAGCCGCCGAATACGAAGATCTGTCCAGGGAGAAAAGTCTCACCCTGGACCGTGTCGTCGTTGATGATCGGAGGAGCCATCGGGCCTAAATATGACGACACAGAGGAACTCTCAACCAAAGCACCAATGTCGGTGTCAAAACCGGCGGATCTCGGGTAGGGGGTCCCGAACTGTGCGTCTAGGTGGATGGTAACAGGAGACAAGGAACACGATGTTTTTACCCAGGTTCGGGCCCTCTCGATGGAGGTAAAACCCTACTCCTGCTTGATTAATATTGATGATATGGGTAGTACAAGAGTAGATCTACCACGAGATCAGAGAGGCTAAACCCTAGAAGCTAGCCTATGGTATGATTGTTGTTCGTCCTACGGACTAAAACTCTACGGTTTATATAGACACCGGAGAGGGCTAGGGTTACATAGAGTCGGTTACAATGGGAGGAGATCTACATATCCGTATCGCCAAGCTTGCCTTCCACGCCAAGGAAAGTCCCATCCAGACACGGGACAAAGTCTTCAATCTTGTATCTTCATAGTCCAGGAGTCCGGCCAAAGGTTATAGTCCGGTCATCCGGACACCCCCTAATCCGGGACTCCCTCAGTCGTCTCGCCAACTATTGCTCTTGCAACTATTGCTATCGCATAGCGAGAAATTAAAGCATTTATTTGGCGCTTGCATCTTATGCAATAAAGAGACAACCATAAGGCTTCAGCCAGTTGCCGATAACTTCAACAAAACATGATCATCTCATATAACAACTTATATCTCATCACGTCTTGACCATATCACATCACAACATGCCCTGCAAAAACAAGTTAGATGTCCTCTACTTTGTTGTTGCAAGTTTTACGTGGCTGCTACGGGCTGAGCAAGAACCGTTCTTACCTACGCATCAAAATCACAATGATAGTTCGTCAAGTTAGTGATATTTTAACCTTCTCAAGGACCGGGCGTAGCCACACTCGGTTCAACTAAAGTTGGAGAAACTGACACCCGCTAGCCACCTATGTGCAAAGCACGTCGGTAGAACCAGTCTCGTGTAAGAGTATGCGTAATGTCGGTCCGGGCCGCTTCATCCAACAATACCGCCGAACCAAAGTATGACATGCTGGTAAGCAGTATGACTTGTATCGCCCACAAATCACTTGTGTTCTACACGTGCATATAACATCAACGCATAAAACCTAGGCTCGGATGCCACTGTTGGGGAACGTAGTAATTTCAAAAAAAACTCCTACGCACACGCAAGATCATGGTGATGCATAGCAACGAGAGGGGAGAGTGTCGTCCACGTACCCTCGTAGACCGAAAGCGGAAGCGTTAGAACAACGCGGTTGATGTAGTCATACGTCTTCACGGCCCGACCGATCAAGCACCGAAACTACGGCACCTCCGAGTTCTTGCACATGTTCAGCTCGATGACGTCCCTCAAACTCCGATCCAGCCGAGTGTCGAGGGAGTGTTCCATCAGCATGACGGCATGGTGACGATCTTGATGTTCTACCGTCGCAGGGCTTCGCCTAAGCACCGCTACAATATTATCGAGGAGGACTATGGTGGAGGGGGGCACCGCACACGGCTAAGATATCAAGAGATCAATTGTTGTCTCTTGGGGTGCCCCCCTGCCCCCGTATATAAAGGAGCAAGGGAGAAGGCCGCCGACCAAGGAGGAGGGTGTGCCAAGGGGGGAGTCCTACTCCCACCGGGAGTAGGACTCCTCCTTTCCTTGTTGGAGTAGGAGAGAAGGAAAGAGGAGGAGAGGGAGAAGGAAAAGGGGGCTGCACCCCTTGTCCAATTCGGACCAGAGGGGGGGGGCGCAGGCCTCCTTCCTTTTGGCCTCTCCCCTCTATTCTCGTATGGCCCAATAAGGCCCATATACTCCCCGGCGAATTCCCGTAACTCTCCGGTACTCCGAAAAATACCCAAATCACTCAGAACCTTTCCGATGTCCGAATATAGTCGTCCAATATATCGATCTTTACGTCTCGGCCATTTCGAGACTCCTCGTCATGTCCTCGATCTCATCCGGGACTCCGAACTACCTTCGGTACATCAAAATACATAAACTCATAATATAACCGTCATTGAACTTTAAGCGTGCGGACCCTACGGGTTCGAGAACTATGTAGACATGACCGAGGCACGTCTCCGGTCAATAACCAATAGAGGAACTTGGATGCTCATATTGGCTCCCACATATTCTACGAAGATCTTTATCGGTCAAACCGCATAACAACATACGTTGTTCCCTTTGTCATCGGTATGTTACTTGCCCGAGATTCAATCATCGGTATCTCAATACCTGGTTCAATCTCGTTACCGGCAAGTCTCTTTACTCGTTCCGTAATACATCATCCCGCAACTAACTCATTAGTTACAATGCTTGCAAGGCTTATAGTGATGTGCATTACCGAGTGGGCCCAGAGATACCTCTCCGACAATCGGAGTGACAAATCCTAATCTCGAAATACGCCAACCCAACAAGTACCTTTGGAGACACCAGTAGAGCACCTTTATAATCACCCAGTTACGTTGTGATATTTGGTAGCACACAAAGTGTTCCTCTGGTAAACGGGAGTTGCATAATCTCATAGTTATAGCAACATGTATAAGTCATGAAGAAAGCAATAGCAACATACTAAATGATCAAGTGTTAAGTTAACGGAATGGGTCAAGTCAATCACATCATTCTCCTAATGATGTGATCCCGTTAATCAAATAACAACTCATGTTTATGGTTAGGAAACTTAACCATCTTTGATTAACGAGCTAGTCAAGTAGAGGCATACTAGTGACATTATGTTTGTCTATGTATTCACGCATGTATTATGTTTCCGGTTAATACAATTCTAGCATGAATAAGAAACATTTATCATGATATAAGGAAATAAATAATAATTTTATTATTGCCTCTAGGGCATATTTCCTTCAGAAGATGGTCTCTCTCAAACAACCCTGCAACCAAATAACAAAGAGTCTCTTGTGTCCCCAACACACGCAATACAATGGTAAATTGTATAGGTGCACTAGTTCGGCTAAGAGATGGTGATACGAGTGCAATATGGATGGTAGATATGGGTATTTGTAATCTGAAAATATAAAAACAGCAAGGTAGCAAGCGATAAAAGTGAGCGTAAACGGTGTTGCAATGGTAGGAAACAAGGCCTAGGGTTCATACTTTCACTAGTGCAAGTTCTCTCAACAATAATAACATAATTGGATCATATAACAGTCCCTCAACATGCAACAAAAAGTCACTCCAAAGTCACTAATAGCGAAAAACAAACGAAGAGATTATTGTAGGGTACGAAACCACCTCAAAGTTATTCTTTCCGATCAATCCTTTGGGCTATTCCTATAAATATCACAAACAACCAGAGTTCATAGTAATATAACACCTTAAGACACACATAAACCAAAACCCTAATGTCACGTAGATACTCCAATGTCACCTCAAGTATCCGCGGGTATGATTATACGATATGCATCACACAATCTTAGATTCATCTATTCAACCAACACAAAGAACTTTAAAGAGTGTCCCAAAGTTTCAACGGGAGAGTCAAGACAAAAATGTGTGCCAACCCCTATGCATAAGTTCACAAGGTCACTGAACCCGCAAGTTGATCACCAAAATATACATCAAGTAGATCACGTGATATCCCATTGTCACAACAGATAAGCACATGCAAGACATACATCACGTGTTCTCAAATCCTTAAAGACTCAATCTGATAAGATAACTTCAAAGGGAAAACTCAATCCATTACACGAAGATAAAGGGGGAGAAACATCATAAGATCCAACTATAATAGCAAAGCTCGCGGTACAGCAAGATCGTGCCACATCAAGAACACGAGAGAGAGAGAGAGAGAGATCAAACACATAGCTACTTGTACATACCCTCAGCCCCGATGGTGAACTACTCTCTCCTCGTCATGGAGAGCGCCGGGATGATGAAGATGGCCACCGGTGATGGATTCCCTCTCCGGTAGGGTGCCGATTTGGGCTCCCGAGAGGTTTTTGGTGCCTACAGAGGCTTGCGGCGGCGGAACTCCTGATCTAGGTTATGTTTCGGGGTTTTTTGTATTTATAGGAGGGTTTGGCATCAAGAACAAGTCAGGAGGACCCACGGGGTGTCCACAAGGCACAGGGGCATGCCCTCCATCATCGTGGGCCCCACGGGACTCCTCTCCGATAACTTTTTGTTCTAGTATTTTTTATATTTTCTAGAAAAAATCTCCTTTGATTTTCAGCGCATTCCGAGAACTTTTATTTCTGCACAAAAACACCACCATGGTAGTTCTGCTGAAAACAACGTCAGTCCGGGTTAGTTCTAACCAAATCATACCAAAATGATGTAGAAATATTATAAACATGACATGAATACATCAAAAATTATAGATATGTTGGAGACGTATAGAAAAGACTTTGATGTCTACTACGCAACCTTCTTCTTGTAGACGTTGTTGGGCCTTCAAGTGCGGAGGTTTGTAGGACGCTAGCAAATTTCCCTCAAGTGGATGACCTAAGGTTTATCAATCCATGGGAGGCGTAGGATGAAGATGGTCTCTCTCAAACAACCCTGCAACCAAATAACAAAGAGTCTCTTGTGTCCCAACACACCCAATACAATGGTAAATTGTATAGGTGCAGTAGTTTGGCGAAGAGATGGTGATACAAGTGCAATATGGATGGTAGATATAGGTTTTTGTAATATGAAATTATAAAAAACAGCCAGATAACTAATGATAAAAGTGAGCACAAACGGAATTTCAATGCTTCGAAACAAGGCCTAGGGTTCATACTTTCACTAGTGCAAGTTCTCTCAACAATAATAACATAATTGGATCATATAACTATCCCTCAACATGCAACAAAGAGTCACTCCAAAGTCACTAATAGCGGAGAACAAACGAAGAGATTATTGTAGGGTACGAAACCACCTCAAAGTTATTCTTTCCGATCAATCCATTGGGCTATTCCTATAATTGTCACAAACATCCCTAGAGTTCGTAGTAAAATAACAACTTAAGACACATATCGACCAAAACCCTAATGTCACCTAGATACTCCAATGTCACCTCAAGTATGCGTGGGTATGATTATACGATATGCATCACACAATCTCAGATTCATCTATTCAACCAACACAAAAACTTCAAAGAGTGCCCCAAAGTTTCTACCGGAGAGTCAAGATGAAAACATGTGCCAACCCCTATGCATAAGTTCACAAGGTCACTGAACCCGCAGGTTGATCACCAAAACATACATCAAGTAGATCACGTGATATCCCATTGTTACCACAGATAAGCACATGCAAGACATACATCAAGTGATCTCAAATCCTTAAAGACTCGATCCGATAAGATAACTTCAAAGGGAAAACTCAATCCATTACAAGAGAGTAGAGGGGGAGAAACATCATAAGATCCAACTATAATAGCAAAGCTCACGGTACATCAAGATCGTGCCAAATCAAGAACACGAGAGAGAGAGAGATCAAACACATAGCTACTGGTACATACCCTCAGCCCCGAGGATGAACTACTCCCTCCTCGTCATGGAGAGCGTCGAGAAGATGAAGATGGACACCGGTGATGGATTCCCCCTCCGGCAGGGTGCCAGGAACGGGCTCCTGAGAGGTTTTGGTGGCTACAGAGGCTTCCGACAGCGGAACTCCCGATCTAGGTTATGTTTCAGGGGTTTCTTTATTTATAGGAGGGTTTGGCTTCGAGAACAAGTCGGGAGGACGCACGGGGTGTCCACGAGGCACAGGGGCATGCCCTAGGAGGGGGCGCACTCTCCACCCTCGTGGTCCCCATGGGACTCCTCTCCGATAACTTTTTATTCCAGTATTTTTTATATTTTCTAGAAAAAATCTCCGTTGATTTTCAGCGCATTCCGAGAACTTCTATTTCTACATAAAAACAACACCACGGTAGTTCTGCTGAAAACAGCGTCAGTCTGGGTTAGTTCTAACCAAATCATACCAAAATCATGTAGAAATATTATAAACATGACATGAATACATCAAAAATTATAGATACATTGGAGACGTATCAAGCATCCCCAAGCTTAATTCCTGCTCGTCCTCGAGTAGGTAAATGACAAAAACAGAATTGATGTGGAATGCTACCTAACATATTTATCAATGTAATCTTCTCTATTGTGGCAAGAATATTCAGATCCATAAAATTCAAAACAAAAGTTTAATATTGACATAAAAACAATAATACTTGAAGCATACTAACAAAGCAATCATGTCTTCTCAAAATAACATGGCCAAAGAAAGCTATCCCTACAAAACCATATAGTCTGGCTATGCTCTATCTTCATCACACAAAATATTTAAATCATGCACAACCCCGGTTTCAGCCAAGCAATTGTTTCATACTTTAGTATTCTCAAACCTTTTCAATCTTCAGGCTATACATGAGCGTGAGCCATGGACATAGCACTATAGGTGGAATAGGATGGTGGTTGTGGAGAAGACAAAAAGGAGGAAGATAGTCTCACATTAACTAGGCGTATCAATGGGCTATGGAGATGCCCATCAACAGATGTCAACGTGAGTGAGTAGGGATTGTCATGCAACGAATGCACTAGAGCTATAAGTGTATGAAAGCTCAAAAAGAAACTAAGTGGGTGTGCATCCACTTTTCTTGCTCACGAAGACCTAGGGAATTTTGAGGAAGCCCATCATTGGAATATACAAGCCAAGTTCTATAATGAAAAATTCCCACTAGTATATGAAAGTGACAATATAGGAGACTCTCTATCATGAAGATCATGGTGCTACTTTGAAGCACAAGTGTGGTAAAAGGATAGTAGCATTGCCCCTTCTCTCTTTTTCTCTCATTTTTTGTTCTTTTTTTGGGCCTTCTCTTTTTTATGACCTCTTTTTTTCTTTTTTTCGTTCTGAGTCTCATCCCGACTTGTGGGGGAATCATAGTCTCCATCATCCTTTCCTCACTGGGACAATGCTCTAATAATGATGATCATCACACTTTTATTTACTTACAACTCAAGAATTACAACTCGATGCTTAGAACAAAATATGACTCTATATGAATGCCTTCGGTGGTGTACCAGGATGTGCAATGAATCAAGAGTGACTTGTATGAAAGAATTATGAACGGTGGTTTTGCCAAAAATACAATGTCAACTACATGATCATGCAAGGCAATATGACAATGACGAGCGTGTCATAATAAATGGAATGGTGGAAAGTTGCATCGCAATATATCTCGGAATGGCTATGGAAATGCCATAATAGGTAGGTATGGTGGCTGTTTTGAGGAAGGTATATGGTGGGTGTATGGTACCGCGAAAGTTGTGCGGCACTAGAGAGGCTACCAATGGTGGAAGGGTGATAGTGCGTATAATCCATGGACTCAACATTAGTCATAAAGAACTCACATACTTATTGCAAAAATCTAAAAGTCATCAAAACAAAGTACTACACGCATGCTCCTGGGGGAAGGGTTAGTAGGAGTTAACCATCGCGCTATCCCGACCTCCACTCATAAGGAAGACAATCAATAAATAAATCATGCTCCGACTTCATCACATAACGGTTCACAATACGTGCATGCTACGGGAATCACAACCTTTAACACAAATATCTCTCAAATTCACAACTACTCCATTAGCATGACTCTAATATCACCATCTTCATATCTCAAAACAATCATAAAGAATCAAACTTCTCATAGTATTCAATGCACTTTATATGAAAGTTTTTATTATATCCCTCTTGGATGCCCATCATATTAGGACTAAATTCATAACCTAAGCAAATTACCATGTTGTTTAAGACTCTCAAAATAATATAAGTGAAGCATGAGAGTTCATCTATTTCTTCAAAAATAAAACTACCATCATGCTCTAAAAAGATATAAGTGAAGCACTACAGCAAATGATAAACTATTCCAAAAGATATAAGTGAAGATCAATGAGTAGTCGAATAATTGAGCAACTATGGGAAGACTCTCTAACATTTAAAATTTCAGATCTTGGGATATTATTCAAACAGCAAGCAAAACAAAATAAAATAAAATTGACGCTCCAAGCAAAACACATATCATGTGGTGAATAAAAATATAGCTCTAAGTAAAGTTACCGATGAACGAAGACGAAAGAGGGGATGCCTTCCGGGGCATCCCCAAGCTTAGGCTTTTGGTTGTCCTTGAATATTACCTTGGGGTGTGAGGGAGTCCTGGATTAGGGGGTGTCCGGATGGCCGGACTATGACCTTTGGCCGGACTCCCGGACTATGAAGATACAAGATTGAAGACTTCGTCCCGTGTCCGGATGGGACTTTCCTTGGCGTGGAAGGCAAGCTTGGCGATATGATATGTAGATCTCCTCCCATTGTAACCGACTCTGTGTAACCCTAGCCCTCTCCGGTGTCTATATAAACCGGAGAGTTTTAGTCCGTAGGAAAAACAACAATCATACCATAGGCTAGCTTCTAGGGTTTAGCCTCTCTGATCTCGTGGTAGATCTACTCTTGTACTACCCATATCATCAATATTAATCAAGCAGGAGTAGGGTTTTACCTCCATCGAGAGGGCCCGAACCTGGGTAAAAACATCGTGTCCCTTGTCTCCTGTTACCATCCGCCTAGACGCACAGTTCGGGACCCCCTACCCGAGATCCGCCGGTTTTGACACCGACATTGGTGCTTTCATTGAGAGTTCCTCTGTGTCGTCACCTTTAGGCCCGATGGCTTCTTCGGTCATCAACCACGACACGGTCCAGGGTGAGACTTTTCTCCCCGGACAGATCTTCGTATTCGGCGGCTTTGCATTGCGGGCCAATTCACTTGGCCATCTGGAGCAGATCGAAAGCTACGCCCCTGGCCATCAGGTCAGATTTGGAAGTTTAAACTACACGGATGACATCCGCGGAGACTTGATCTTCGACGGATTCGAGCCACAGCCGAGCGCGCCGCACTGTCACGATGGGCATGATCTAGCTCTGCCGCCGGACAGTGCCCAGAGTGCCGCTCAGGTGTCCGCTCTGACCCTTAGCTCAGAGCCGACTGCGCCGGTCGAGGACGGGTGGCTGGATGCCGCCTCGGGGGCTGCAATCTCTACGGTGATCGAGCCGAACACCAATCTTGTCCTTCACGGAGCTCGTGACTCCAAGGTGCCGGACTCCTTTCCGGACTCCAAATCTTCCGCACCCCTCCTGATCGAACCCAATTGGGCTCCGATCATGGAGTTCACCGCCGCGGACATCTTTCAACACTCACCCTTTGGCGACATCCTGAATTCACTAAAGTCTCTCTCTTTATCAGGAGAGCCCTGGCCGGACTATGGTCAGCAAGGTTGGGATGCGGACGACGAAGAAATTTGAAGCCCACCCACCACCCAATTCATAGCCACTGTCGACGATTTAACCGACATGCTCGACTTCGACTCCGAAGACATCGACGGTATGGACCCCGATGAAGAAGACGAACAAGAACCAGCGCCTATAGGGCACTGGACAACCACCTCATCCCACGATGTATACATGGTGGACACACCTAAAAGAAACAACAACGAGGATCAAAAGGGCGCAATGAGGGATCGTTCCCTCGAAAAGCAATCAAATCGGCGGCGTAAGCGCCGCGCCAAACCCCACCTCGACAGAGACCCAGCCATAGAGCAGGACGAACCGGCAAACGACGAACATGCCATCGAGCAACCATCCGAACAGGGCAACTTGGATAAACAAACCAAACAACCCGACCCCGGCGAAAATAATAGTCCGGACGACCTCACGCCGGACAAGTTGCTGGAGCAGAAGAACCTCCACCAAAGGCTCGTCGCCACTACGCGTAGCCTAAAAAAGCAGAAGCGGAAGCTCAAAACAGCAGAAGATGCACTCAGAATCAGATGGGGCAAAGTACTCAACACCGCACACAAGTACGGCGGCAGTCACCACACAAAGAGCTATCCGAAGCGAAAATTACTACCGGAATTTGATGAGGAGGCCTTAGAGCCCCCACAGTCAAAAAACAAGGAATCCACCAGGTCGGATAGACGACCCCATGACCGACATAAAGCGGCAAAGAATGCTGCGCTCAATCCGGCACGCGATCCGCACAAGGATTCGCATCAAAAAGACGGCCCAACTAGATCTATCTACGGGCCAAGAAAGCAAGCTCTAGTAAGCAATGCAACGCAACAAATATCCGAACATCACGGCACACCCAAATACAGGGGCGTCGCACATCCCCTATGTTTCACCGATGAGGTGCTGGACCATGAATTTCCACCGGGATTCAAGCCCGTAAACATAGAGGCATACGACGGAACAACATACCCTGGAGTCTGGATTGAGGATTATATCCTCCACATACATATGGCTAGAGGAGATGACCTCCACGCTATAAAATACTTACCCCTCAAGCTCAAAGGGCCAGCCCGGCATTGGCTTAAAAGCCTTCCCGAAAACACCATAGGAAGTTGGGAAGAGCTAAAGCATGCTTTTCGGGCAAATTTTCAAGGGACCTATGTCCGACATCCGGATGCAGACGATCTAAGTCATATAACTCAACAACCCGGAGAGTCGGCCCGGAAACTCTGGAACAGATTCCTTACTAAAAAGAATCAGATAGTCGACTGTCCGGACGCCGAAGCCCTAGCAGCTTTCAAACATAGCGTTCGAGACGAATGGCTCGCCAGACACCTCGGTCAAGAAAAGCCAAGAACAATGGCTACATTGACAAGCCTCATGACCTGCTTTTGCATAGGAGAGGATAGATGGTTGCCAAGAAGCAGCACCAGCGACCCAAGTACATCCGAAGTCAGAGATGGAAACAGGAAACCGCGCCATAGCAAGGAACAGCGCTGGATCAAGGATAACAGCCCAAAGAGCACGGCAGTCAATGCCGAATTCAAAAGCTCTCGGAAGAATCCGAAAAAGCCGCCCCCTAAAGATAATAAGGACGAGCTATCTAACCTCAATAAAATCCTGGACAAAATATGCCAAATCCACAGTACTACCGGGAGGCCTGCAAACCACACCCATAGAGATTGTTGGGTCTTCAAGCAATCCGGCAAACTCAACGCCGAACACAAGGGGCTCGACATACCAAGTGAGGACGACGATGAATCCCACAAGCAGAGCACCAGAGAACAAAAGAAGTTCCCACAAGAAGTCAAAACAGTAAACTCACTTCATGTGACAAAAGGGAAAACAGAGTGGCGCCTATGGAGATACGCGCCATACGGCCTGTCCCAGAGGAGTCCCGCCACTGGTTGTTACAACCAATCACCTTCAATCATCATGATTACTCTAGAGGTATCCGGAACGCAGGCTGGACTGCTATGGTCTTAGATCCAATAATTGGCGGACTCCACTTTACACAAGTCCTAATGGACGGCGGCAGTGATCTAAACCTGCTATATCAGGACACAGTCCGCAAAATGGGGATAAACCCAGCAATAATTCGCCGTGGCAAGACTTCCTTTCAAGGGGTCACGCCAGGCCCAGATACCCATTGTACGGGTTCCCTCTTGCTAGAAGTTATGTTCGGCTCCCCTGACAACTTCCGAAGCGAAAAGCTAACCTTCCACATCGCCCCATTCATAAGTAGCTATCAAGCACTACTGGGATGCGAAGCTTTCGCCCGCTTTAACGCAATACCGCATTATGCATCCCTCACACTCAAAATGCCCGGTCCACGAGGCATCATCTCATTAAAGGGAAATATCGAGCGTCCCTCGAGCGCGGACGATGGTGCGGCTGCCTTGACAGCCGCACACTAAACCAGCTCTACTAGTTAGAGCACCTAAACAGGTTGTTCAAGACCCCGAACATGGCTCGACGAGTCCGACGTACACACACAAAGGCCTAATAGCCGCATACCCCTGAACAAGGGGCTCCGCGCGTTTACACCAAGAGACAATAAAGCTCAATTCTACCCATTTTCTGCATTATACTTTGTTTATTTTAACATCAATTTTTTTCGCATGATTGTTTTCAACTAAGTTCCTCTCTTTTATAGACAAACACCGTGCTACACCCGTCCAGGATACGGCACAATGCAGACACAGGCGCAGACGTGCAGTAGGGACCCGTTTCAAGGATTCTTTTCAGATTAAGACCCTGTGTAAACCTTTTTCACTGTCTCTTGTTGATAACATCCCCTGGTTCTTGCTATAACCGAGGTGGAGGCTGGCGTCTTGGCATGTGGCCACGCCAGAATTTTGCGCGTACCTGGACACCAGGGGCTTCTTACCAAGGGCTTTTGTTCAACCCGTTTTCATAAAGACCGAATACCTTAGGGAGTGTTCGGCGTCGTGAGTTTGGCCTTATATGCATCAGCTCCGAATCATGTCTTTGGTCAAATGTTGGGTTTGCCCGGCTCCTGTGTTTGCTGCCTTACGTTCCGCTCTATCGGCTAAGGCGGCACCAGGAGAACTACTGCGATTGTGCCCCGGTTCGGCCAGGCGAGCACCTCAGTAGAGAAAGCCAAAAATTGACTGTCATGATATAGCGAGAGACTGGTCAACCACTCGATGACTTGCCGGAATCTTTAGGATTCCTCCGCATTAACGAAGGGTTGTTTCCAGGTCAGGCACCCACGCGCCCTGAATTCGGGAGAGTGTGGTGCCCCTAGGGGCTATTCAGTAGCCCCATTGTCAAACTCCTATGGCTAAGTGAAAGTGATAAAGCATTATAGTCCGGTTGCCTAGTTCGCTGCACTATCACCTCCTTTATAGGACCAAGACGTTCGATCAAGTGTGAAAATGCGCCTTCTGCAAACACCCCCGCATTATATGCGTGGGGGCTGAAGCCAACGACTGCCATCTTTCAGGTTATATACACATATACATTAACGGCCGCACAGGAGGTATTCTAATTCTTGAAAGCACAAGTATAAAAAAGCTTTTATATTCCATCAAAACATTGTTTTACAATAGCACATGTTATTTGAACACAACATCCTTCGAGCACTGCGTCTCTATTAAACGAGCGCCCTGCAGAACTTCCTCAAAGTAGTTCTTGGCAGGTACTCGGCTTTCGTCTGAATCCTAGGATGCAACAACACTGGCCTTCATCTCCGCCCCGTATGTCTTGACACGGGCAAGAGCCATCTATGCACCCTCTATGCACGCTGACCTCTTCATTGCATCAATATGCGGCACCGTACCAAGGAACTGCTACACCAAGCTAAAATAACTCTTCGACTCGGGCCCTTTCGGCCACAGATGACTCACGACATGCTTCATGGCGAGTCCGGATAACCTGTTCAGCTCCGCCCATGCGGCCGAACGATCGGATACCGAAAGTGGGCGCTCTGGATTGTGGAACTGCGCCCAAAAAAGTTCTTCCAATTCGTGGTCATCTAGACCCCGGAAGTGTTCGGTCGCGTCCGCGGCACTCGCCGCCAAATCCAGATAAGTGTTCGCCGCACTCCACTTCCGGTCCAACAGAGCATATTTAGGATCCCCGAACTTCATCCGTAGCATATAGGGCTTTCCAGCCGTGATATCTCCGGCCTGACGTAGCTCCTCCTTCATAGCTCTCATTGCAGAGCGATTGTCCTTGGCCTCGGCAGTGACCTTTTCTAGGTCCTTCTGTGCCACCCTATCTTCTTTTTCAAGAAGCTTACAACGGTCGACAGCATCCTTCAATTTTAGAGCCATCTCAGCCATTTATTTCTTGCTTTGGCAGTGAGCAGCCTGTTCGGCTTTTAGCTCTTCAGCCGCCTTTAAGGCAGCCGCATCGCTTTTCCTGGCTTGCTCCTTGGCTCGGGCAAGTTCCGCCCGAAGGTTCTCCATGGCAGCGGCACCATCTGCATTAAGCACACATGTTATAAGGTACGAGCATCAAGCTCCTCTTACCAGATGTCTTCGGAGACATTACATACCTTGTGCCTCGTCCAGCCGCTCATTTACAAGCGCGATGTCGGCATCTGCCACGTCAAGTTGCTGCTTTAGCTCGGCAAATTCATCAGTCCAGCTAGCCACCGAACACCTCGCCACCTACATAGGAAAGGCGACATATTATACCTGGGATTATGATCCTCTGTGCGCCGTCATTTTTGAGAACACACAGAGACTCAGGGGCTACTATCTATACAGGGCGCATTTTATATATGCGGATCTGTCAAAAGGTACATCATTTTGCGTACCTTAAAACCTATTAGTAAACTCCTGGCGGCCTTGTACAATCTGCTTTCCGCGGATGAAATCCTTCTAATCACCGTGTTCATCAACACACGGTGTTCTTCTGAGATAGACGCTCGCCCGAGCAGATCCTTCAGCTCCTCCGACCGTGCACCGGAAGGTGCCGGACTTGTCCGAAGACCTTTTTCGAGGTCCGGATTTGGAGAAACCCTCCAAGACGACACCTCGGGGTCGCTCGCCTCGCAAGACGGTACAGCTGGGGGAGGCGTTCCGCTCTCCATCATCTCCGAAAGAAGATCCCCTGAAGATGAGCTCTGCTGAGAAGGGTTGAGATCCGAACTGCAATGTAAAATTTCGGTTATCTTCCTCAGAAATAAAACAGGGATGTCACTCATTTTAAAACCCATCTCTTTACTTACGGCTCGGTGGAGAGCCGATCCCCTTGGGGGCGCAATGCGGCCGGGGCACTCTCTGGTGCCGGACCCTCTGACGAAGATTTCTTCCCCCGCTTTGAGGCCGTCGCCTCTGGGTCTTCAGAGGTGGTCCTTTTCTTTCCCTGGTTAGGGGAATTCTCGATTCCTCCTTTCTTGACAGCCTCCTTCGCGGAGGCGGTAGCTTCTTGGTTCCCCTCTTCGCCTTCTTCCAAAGACGCAATCTCCAGCATCCTGGTCAACACACGATCCGGCGTGGTCTCAGGGAGGGGGGCCGGACACCTGATAAGCTTTGCTTTCGCTATCCACTCATGTTCAAAGGATAGCTCTTTTAAGGGCAATTTTTATGATAAACATACGGTACCGTGTCCAGGTACATGGCTACTTACTTGAGTGTCCGGGCGATTGCATCTCAGACCTGCGTCCTCGGACAAGTCCGGACACATTGCTTGTGATCCGAAGAACAATTTATACATCTCCATGGGCGTCGTGCCCATAAAATGTTGGAGGACTCGCGGTCCCTCCGGATTAAATTCCCACAGGAGGAGGGGGCGACGTTTGCAGGGCAGTATGCGGCGAATCAGCATAACCTGCGCCACTACGGCCAAATTGATATCTCTTTCTAGGAGATCTCGAATGCGGCCCTGCAGCAAGGGCACGTCCTTGGACGGCCCCCAGTTAAGACCTTTATTGACCCATGACGCTAGCCGTGGTGGGGGACCCGAGCGAAAAGCAGGTGGCGCCACCCATATGGTGCCCCTGGGAGCTGTGATGTAAAACCACTCTCGTTGCCATAAGCCGAACTCCTCTTGGAAAGAGCCCTCGGGCCATGAAGCGTCGGCAATCTTGCTTATAAGAGCACCTCCGCACTCTGCGTGCTGCCCCTCGATTATCTTCGGCTCTACCTTGAAGGTCTTAAGCCACAGTCCGAAGTGAGGAGTAATATGGAGGAAGGCCTCACACACAACAATGAACGATGAGATTTGGAGGATGGACTCCGGAGCTAAGTCGTGAAATTCCAGCCCGTAATAAAACATGAGCCCCCTCACGAAGGGGTCAATCGGGAAGCCTAGCCCCCGAAGGAAGTGAGACGTGAACACCATGCTCTCACCGGGCTGGGGAGTGGGAATAGCCTACCCTAGAGCAGGCATCTTATGCAAGATTTCGCCGGTTAGGTACCTGGCATCTCTCAGCCTTCGCACGTCTTCCTCCATAACGGAGGAAGGCATCCACCGGCCTTGAAGGTCGGAGCCGGACATCATCGAAGGTCCGAAGCGCCTGAATCTGGAGCTTTGGGTGTTGGAACTCGAGGCGGGAGGCGGATTTGATGGGATTGAAAGAAAGGAGTCGAGCCTTGGTCTCTTTATAAAGGGGTTGAATACCAAGAGCCCTCCTCGTGACCGTCTGGGACTCACTTTCAATTAAGAAGTCATACCCATGGCACGGTTGGGTTACCCACGCCCGTATTGATGAGAATCCTGGAATAAGGGGACACGATCTCTGCTTTGACAAGACGTGCCAAGGAAACTGCCTTGCTAAACATGCTGAGGTGGGACAGTAAAACGATTCGAATAAAGGTTTGGCTGTGACATGATGTCACGCTACGGAATACGTCAGCAGATTAGATTTGCACGAATATTATTCTCTCTACGATGGTATGTGGAAATTATTTTGCAGAGTCGGACACTATCCTTGTGTTCAACATCTTCTATGAAGTATTCGGAGGGGGAACCCGCCTTGGAATGCCGAAGACAATTTGCGCGCCGGACTCGTCGTCATTGAAGCCTGGTTCAGGGGCTACTGAGGGAGTCCTGGATTAGGGGGTGTCCGGATGGCCGGACTATGACCTTTGGTCGGACTCCCGGACTATGAAGATACAAGATTGAAGACTTCGTCCCGTGTCCGTATGGGACTTTCCTTGGCGTGGAAGGCAAGCTTGGCGATACGATATGTAGATATCCTCCCATTGTAACCGACTATGTGTAACCCTAGCCCTCTCCGGTGTCTATATAAACCGGAGAGTTTTAGTCCATAGGAAAAACAACAATCATACCATAGGCTTGCTTCTAGGGTTTAGCCTCTCTGATCTCGTGGTAGAGCTACTCTTGTACTACCCATATCATCAATATTAATCAAGCAGGAGTAGGGTTTTACCTCCATCGAGAGGGCCCGAACCTGGGTAAAAACATCGTGTCCCTTGTCTCATGTTACCATCCGCCTAGACGCACAGTTCGGGACCCCCTACCCGAGATCCGCCGGTTTTGACACCGACAGGGTGCCTTGGGCATCCCCAAGCTTAGGCTCTTGCCACTCCTTATTCCATAGTCCATCGAATCTTTACCCAAAAGTTGAAAACTTCACAACAGAAAACTCAACAGAAAACTCGTAAGCTCCATTAGTATAACAAATAAATCACCACTTAGATACTCTTGTGAACTCATTATTTATTTATATTGGTGTAATACCTACTGTATTCCAACTTCTCTATGGTTCATACCCTCCGATACTACTCATAGATTCATCAAAATAAGCAAACAACACATAGAAAACAGAATCTCTCAAAAACAGAACAGTCTGTAGTAATCTGTAACTCTCTAATACTTCTATAACTCCAAAAATTCTGAAATAATTTTTTGGACGTGAGGAATTTGTCTATTAATCTTCTCCAAAAAGAATCAACTAAAAAGCACTCTTCTGTTAAAAACGACAATTATTCTTGTGAGCGCAAAGTTTCTGTTTTTTACAGCAAGATCGCATTAACTTTCACCCAAGTCTTCCCAAAGGTTCTACTTGGCACTTTATTGAAACAAAATATATAAACATGATTACTACAGTATCATAATCATGTGAACACACAAAAATAGTAGGGGTAAATATTAGGTTGTCTCCCAACAAGCGCTTTTCTTTAATGCCTTTTTAGATAGGCATGATGATGACAACGATGCTCACATAAAAGATAAGAATCGAAACATAAAGGGAGCATCATGAAGCGTATGACTAGCACATTTAAGTCTAACCCATTTCCTATGCATAGGTATTTTGTGAGAAAACAACTTATGAGAACAATAATCAACTAGCATAGGAAAGCAAAACAAGCATAGCTTCAAGATTTTCAACACATAGAGAGGAAACTTGATATTATTGCAATTCCTACAAGCATATACTCCTACCTAATAATAATTTTCAGTAGCATCATGAATGAATTCAACAATATAACCATCACATAAAGCATTCTTTTCATGGTCCCCAAGCATATAAGTTTTATTACTCTCCACATAAGCAAAATTCTTCTCATTCAGAATAGTGGGAGTATCATAAGAAACTCGAATACTATAAATTGTCTCCACATTAAAAGAGTAATGTTCAGAAAAAGGGTAATCATAATCATGACAAGTTCTATAAATATAATCATCACTACTTTTTATAGCATAAGTATCATCGCAATAATCATCATAAGTAGCAACTTTGTTCTTATCATAATCAATTGAAACCTCTTCCAAGATAGTGGAATTGTTACTAAATAAAGTCATGACCTATATAGATCCACTTTCATAATTATCACAATAAGATTCAACATACTCCAAAATAGTGGGATCATTACTTCCTAAAGTTGACACTCTTCCAAACCCACTTTCATCAATATAATCATCATAAGTAGGAGGCATGCTATCATCATAACAAATTTGGAAATCAAAACTTGGGAGGTTATAAATATCATCCTCAATAAGCATAGCATCCCCAAGCTTGGGACAAACATTAATTGCAGCAAATAAATTCTCAAACATGTCATTCTCATCAAACATAGTATCCCCAAGCTTGGGCCTTTTCATATCATAAGCATAATAACTCTCATCATTAATAGTATGGATAACACCAATAGTATAGCAACTATTATCATCACAATGAGTAGTAGGAGCAACATCATTTGGGAGGGATACCTTTTTACCTTTTCTTCTCCATATTTTCTTTTTCTTCTTCGCATCATGTATGGGTTTAATCCTCTTTTTGGAGCTCCTTATTAATGAGATTGGTTGAATAGAAGGCTCCTCCTCGTTACCTGATTCATCATAAGAAAGAATAGGAGGATATTGGGAAATATCTTCCCTTTCATTAGTATTCTCTTCATCTTCTATTTGTTTTCTTGTCTTCATCTAATTGGCAATGTAAGGATTTTCAATGCAATTCACCGCACAATACATATAAATTTCCTCTAGATCAAAATCAAGAACTTTATCAAGGACAAATTCTGGAAGATCCTTAGTTATACGTTTCATTTCTTCATAACCCATAAGCAATCTAAGTTCATTATGATGCGCAAGGGAAATCAAGTCATCACAATTTTTGGACACGATTCGATCATGAAACAATTTGCATTGGGATTTAAATGATCACGTTCATTGCAAAGTTCAGAAGGATGGCAAAGAAATTTTAAATTTTCAGCACAAATATCTAGCCTCTCTTGCAACCATTTAGTTTCTAAATACTTATGCCTCTTGCAAAATCTATCTTCCCTATTTGGTGTGTACTTGCAAACTCTATGCACTCCACAAAAGTTGACATGCTTATAAGAGACATTTTCATCATGACTAGTGCAATCATCACTAGTACTATGGATATTCAAAGAGTTCATACTAACGACGTTGCAATCATGCTCATCATTCAAACATTTAGTGCCAAACATTTTAATGCATTCTTTTTCTAGCACTTCAGCACAATTATCCGAATCCTTATTTTCACGAAAGACATTAAAAAGATGAAGCATATGAGGCACTCTCAATTCCATTTTTTGTAGTTTTCTTTTATAAACTAAACTAGTGATAAAACAAGAAACTAAAAGATTCGATTGCAAGATCTAAAGATATACCTTCAAGCACTAACCTCCCCGGCAACAGCGCCAGAAAAGAGCTTAGTTGATGGGGTGTAAGTGCCGCTTACCTAGCCTCCCCGGCAACAGCGCCAGAAAGGAGCTTGATGTCTACTACGCAACCTTCTTCTTGTAGAAATTGTTGGGCCTCCAAGTGCAGAGGTTTGTAGGACAGTAGCAAATTTCTCTCAAGTGGATGACCTAAGGTTTATCAATCCGTGGGAGGCGTAGGATGAAGATGGTCTCCCTCAAACAACCCTGCAACCAAATAAAAAAGAGTCTCTTGTGTCCCCAACACACCCAATACAATGGTAAATTGTATAGGTGCACTAGTTCGGCGAAGAGATGGTGATACAAGTGCAATATGGATGGTAGATATAGGTTTTTGTAATCTGAAGTTATAAAGACAACAAGGTAGCAAGCGATAAAAGTGAGCATAAACTTTATTGCAATGGTAGGAAACAAGGCCTAGGGTTCATACTTTCACTAGTGCAAGTTCTCTCAACAATAATAACATAATTAGATCATATAACAATCCCTCAACATGCAACAAAGAGTCACTCCAATGTCACTAATAGCGGAGAACAAACGAAGAGATTATTGTAAGGTACGAAACCACCTCAAAGTTATTCTTTCCGATCAATCCATTGGACTATTCCTATAAGTGTCACAAACAACCCTAAAGTTCATAGTAAAATAACACCTTAAGACACACATCAACCAAAACACTAATGTCACCTAGATACTCCAATGTCACCACAAGTATCCGCGGGTATGATTATATGATATGCATCACACAACCTCAGATTCATCTATTCAAACCAACACAAAGAACTTCAAAGAGTGCCCCAAAGTTTCTACCGGAGAGTCAAGATGAAAACATGTGCCAACCCCTATGCATAAGTTCACAAGGTCACTGAACCCGCAAGTTGATCACCAAAACATACATCAAGTAGTCATGTGATATCCCATTGTCACCACAGATAAGCACATGCAATACATACATCAAGTGTTCTCAAATCCTTAAAGACTCAATACGATAAGATAACTTCAAAGGGAAAACTCAATCCATTACAAGAGAGTAGAGGGGGAGAAACATCATAAGATCCAACTATAATAGCAAAGCTCGCGGTACATCAAGATCGTGCAAAATCAAGAACACGAGAAAGAGAGATCAAACACATAGCTACTGGTACATACCCTCAGCCCCGAGGGTGAACTACTCCCTCCTCTTCATGGAGAGCGCCGGGATGATGAAGATGGCCGCCGGTGATGGGTTCCCCCTCCGGCAGAGTGTCGGAACGGGCTCTCGAGAGGTTTTTGGTTGCTACAAAGGCTTGCGGCGGCGGAACTCCCGATCTAGGTTATGTTTCGGGGGGTTCTATATTTATAGGAGGGTTTGGTGTCGAGAACAAGTCAGGAGGACCCACGGGGAGTCCATGAGGCACGGGGGTGCACCCCAGGGGGGTGGGCGCGCCCTCCACCCTCATGGGCCCCACGAGACTCCTCTCCGATAACTTTTTGTTCCAGTATTTTTTATATTTTCCAAAAAAATCTCCGTTGATTTTCAGCGCATTCCGAGAACTTTTATTTCTGCACAAAAGCAACAACACGATAGTTCTTCTAAAAACAGCGTCAGTCCAGGTTAGTTCTAACCAAATCATACCAAAAGCATGTAAAAATATTATTAACATGACATGAATACATAAAAAATTATAGATATGTTGGAGACGTATCAGCATCCCCAAGCTTAATTCTTGCTCGTCCTCGAGTAGGTTAATGATAAAAACAGAATTTTTGATGTGGAATGCGACCTAACATATTTATCAATGTAATCTTCTCTATTGTGGCAAGAATATTCAGATCCATAAAATTCAAAACAAAAGTTTAATATTGACATAAAAACAATGATACTTCAAGCATACTAACAAAGCAATCATGTATTCTCAAAATAACATGGCCAAAGAAAGCTATCCCTACAAAATCATATAGTCTGGCTATGCTCTATCTTCATCACACAAATTATTTAAATCATGCACAACCCCAGTTTCAGCCAAGCAATTGTTTCATACTTTAGTATTCTCAAACCTTTTCAACTTTCACGCAATACATGAGCGTGAGCCATGGACATAGCACTATACGTGGAATAGAATGGTGGTTGTGGAGAACACAAAAAGGAGAAGATAGTCTCACATCAACTAGGCGTATCAATGGGCTATGGAGATGCCCATCAATATATATCAATGTGAGTGAGTAGGGATTGCCATGCAACGGATGCACTAGAGCTATAAGTGTATGAAAGATCAAAAAGAAACTAAGTGGGTGTGCACCCAACTCGCTTGCTCACAAAGACCTAGGGCATTTTGAGGAAGCCCGTCATTGGAATATACAAGCCAAGTTCTATAATGAAAATTCCCATTAGTATATGAAAGTGACAACATAGACGACTTTCTATAATGAAAATTCCTAACGTGTACTAATATTACCAATTCTCTGGCATTCATCACAAGACAAGACAAACTTACGAGCATCTTTGAAGAGAGTAGGCCAATAAAAACCAGATTGCAATACCTTATGTGCAATTCTATCTCTAGCGTGGTGTCCTCCGTAAGCCTCGGAGTGACACTTGCGTAGGATCTGTTCCTGTTCATGTGTAGGTACACAATGTCTAATAACACCATCTACTCCTTCTTTATAAAGGTGTGGGTCATCCCAAAAGTAATTTCTTAAATCGTAGAAAAACTTTTTCTTTTGCTGGTATGTGAAACGAGGTGGTATAAATTTAGCAACAATGTAATTAGCATAATCAACATACCATGGAGCAGTAGGAGAAGCATTTATGATAGCTAATTGTTCATCAGGAAAGCTATCATCAATAGGTAGTGAGTCATCAAGAACATTTTCCAACCTAGACAAGTTGTCTGCAATGGGGTTCTCAGCTCCCTTTATATCAATAATGTGCAAATCAAACTCTTGTAGCAAGAGAACCCATCTAATAAGTCTAGGTTTAGCATCTTTCTTTTCCATAAGATATTTAATAGCAGCATGATTAGTGTGAAAAGTTACTTTGGAATCAACAATATAAGGTTTGAACTTATCACAAGCAAATACAATTGCTAAAAATTCTTTTTCAGTAGTAGCATAATTTCTCTGGGCACTGTCTATAGTTTTACTAGCATACTGGATAACATTTAATTTCTTATCAACTCTTTGTCCTAGTACAACACCAACAGCATAATCACTAGCATCACACATAACTTCAAAGGGCAAATTCCAATTAGGTGGCTGAACAATAGGTGCAGAAATCAAGGCTTTCTTAAGTATTTCAAATTCTTCTACACAATCATCATCAAAAACAAAAGGAACATCTTTTTGCAAGAGATTAGTGAGAGGCCTAGAAATTTTAGAGAAGTCTTTAATAAATCTCCTATAGAAACCAGCATGACCAAGGAAACTTCTTATATCTTTGATATCTTTAGGACACGACATCTTTCCAATAACATCTACTTTAGCTTTATCAACTTCAATACCTCTTTCAGAAATTTTATGCCCCAAGACAATACCTTCATTAACCATAAAGTGGCAGTTCTCCCAATTCAAGACAAGATTAGTTTCTTCACATCTCTGCATAACTCGATCAAGGTTGCTTAAGCAATCATCAAAAGAAGTTCCATAAATAGAGAAATCATCCATGAAAACCTCAACAATCTTTTCACAAAAGTCAGAGAATATAGCAGTCATACATCTTTGAAAGGTAGCAGGTGCATTGCATAAACCAAAAGGCATACATCTATAAGCAAAGGTACCGAAAGGACAAGTAAAGGTGGTATTTTCCTGATCCTCTTTTGACACAGGTATTTGAGAGAAACCAGAATAACCATCTAGGAAGCAAAAATGTGCATGTTTGGATAGTCTTTCTAGCATTTGATCAATAAAAGGCACAGGGTAATGATCTTTTCTAGTAGCTTTATTTAATTTGCGGAAATCAATTACCATTCTATAACCTGTAACAATTCTTTGTGGTATCAATTTATTCTTATCATTAGGAACAACAGTAATACCTCCCTTCTTAGGGACACAATGAACGAGACTTACCCACTGACTATCAGCAATAGGATAAATTATACCTTCCTCCAGAAGCTTCAGTATCTCATTTATTACCACTTCTTCCATCTTGGGATTTAACCGTCGTTGATGATCAACTAGTTTAGCATCTTTCTCCAATTTTATTTTGTGCTGGCATAGAGTGGGACTAATGCCCTTAAGATCATCAAGAGTATATCCAATAGCGGCATGGTGCTTCTTCAGAGTTTTCAATAATTTATTTTTCTTCATGCTCTGAAAGGTTAGCACTAATAATAACAGGATATATCTTCTTTTCATCAAGATAAGCATATTTCAAAGTACCAGGTAATTGTTTAAGCTCAAACACGGGATCACCCTTGGGTAGAGGAGTGAAAGGATCGATATGGTTGACTAGGGGGGGTGAATATGCAACTAACAATTTTTAGACTTTTCTTTAACAATTTAAACCTTGCAAGAAAATAGGTTGTCTAGATGTGCAACTACATGGACAACCTATATGATGCAAAGACAACAAGCACACTAGCAAGTAATAGATACAACACAAGTAAGCTTGCAAAAGTAAAGGCACAAGATAACCAAGAGTGGAGCCGGTGGAGACGAGGATGTGTTACCGAAGTTCCTTCCTTTTAAGGGGAAGTACGTCTCCGTTAGAGCGATGTGGAGGCACAATGCTCCCCAAGAAGCCACTAGGGCCACCGTAATCTCCTCATGCCCTCACACAATGCGAGATGCCGTGATTCCACTATTGGAGCCCTTGAAGGCGGCAACCGGACCTTTACAAACAAGATTGGGGCTATCTCCACAACACTTGGAGGCTCCCAACAACACCACGAAGCTTCACCACAATGGAGTATGGCTTCGAGGTGACCTCAACCGTCTAGGGTGCTCAACACCCAAGAGTAACAAGATCCGCTAGGGATAAGTGGGGGAAATAAAATTTCTCTTGGTGAAAGTGTAGATCTGGGCCTTCTCAACCAATCCCGAGCAAATCAACGAGTTTGATTGGCTAGGGAGAGAGATCGGGCGAAAATGGAGCTTGGAGCAACAATGGAGCTTTGGGGGAAAGAGGTAGGTCAACTTTGGGGAAGAAGACCCCTTTATATAGTGGGGGGATCAATCCAACCGTTATTCCACTGAGCAGCCCCGCACAGAGCGGTACTACCGCTAGGGAAGGGCGGTACTACCGCTTAGGGTGGTACTACCGCTCATACCCAGCGGTACTGCCGCACTGACAGGGCCCTGACCCCAGGGCGATACTACCGTGGGGGTAGGCGCGGTACTACCGCTTGGAGCGGTACTACCGCCACTACTACCGCCCTTAGTACCGCAAAACCCGACACAAAAAACTTCATTCTCGAATCAAGGCGGCAGAAGCCCGGAAGCACTGCGGTACTACGGCCGAAGACCACAAGCAGTACTACCGCTCAAAGAGCGGTACTACAGCTTGGAGCGGTACTACCGCTCTTGGAGCGGTACTACCGCTGGGGTGCTTCGGCGGTACTACCGCTGGGGTGCTTCAGCGGTACTACCGTTGTGGATCGCGGTACTGCCGCTGGGGCAGAACAAAGCAAACTTAGGGGAAAAAGGCAGCTCCAAAGAAGCGGAAGGAAAACGATGGGTGTGATATGGATGTGTACGTGTTGATTCCACTCTAGTCTTACCAAAGCGGATCCCCTCTTGATAGTACGGTGACTCCTACGAAACTAGTCCACCAACAACGAAACGAAGGAGCTACACCGTCTTGAATAACACACCGAGGGGAGATAATCGTCTCGTGCCAAAGGATGAATCTCTGAAAGAACTTAACGCACACGATTAGTCCGCACAAGCATTGTCATCAATCACCAAAACATCTTGGGGATAAATATGCCCTTACAATCTCCCCTTTTTGGTGGATTGATGATAATACGGGATTTGCACAATATGAGAGATATAGAACAAGCGCAAAAACCCCAACGTCCTAAAATGTAGATGTGCTCCCCCTAGATGTGTGCTATCTAGATAAGTGCTTTGGACTGCACGGCACACATACTAGGATCAACGCTCCCCCTACATTTTAGAGACCAACCACCTAAGTGGGGTAAAAGAGAGTAGCAAAGATAACTTAACAGGATAAGCATGCAACTCATAAGCTAGATAGTGACATAGATAATGATACTGGAAAGATAAGGTAGCATATGTCTCACACCATATGACTCGAGCTTAGGTCTCACTGACACAAACCAAACAAAGCAAAAGCGAGGAAAACACAAACACAGAAGACGGAGGACACAAAGCACAAATCCCTAAACTCTCTCCCCCTTTGGCATCGAGACACCAAAAAGGAGAGGGAGTGCTGCTACGGCTCCAGGTGAGAGCAAACGAGGGACACACACATCAGAGCTCAGTGGGATCATCTGCGCCACCGTCGTCGGTCTGGAAGTGCTCGGCATCAAAATCGATCCACGGGCAGTGCTGCTGAATCCACTCCTCCTCCTCAGTAAGCTGATCCTCAGATCCACTGATCACAGTAGCACCCATCTGTTGCATGAGCTCCTTGTGGCAACCTCGGGCCTTCTTCTCAGCCACATGAATCATGTACTGACCGTGAGACTCCATGCAGAACAGCTTCTTCATCTTGAGCTTGAGCTTCTTTGCCCATGAGGGCTCTGCCTCAGAGGGCACGTAGTCATCATCATCATCCTCAGCCTCAGCCCCAGTCTCATCCTCGGTCTCCATGGCAGTAGCAGATGACGGAACTCTAGTCCTAGGGGCCTGAGTGCCCCAGGAATCCTTCTTCCGCAGACGCTTGATGTCGTGAGAGACCAAGTCTCCAGTCTCCAGCAACATCTGGGGATAGACATGATCCCAGGCCTTCTCAATCAGCAGCATGATGAACGGACCATAAATCGGGCACTTGCGCTCAGAGATAGCAGATAACATCTTAGACCACATCACATGAGAGATATCCAGGGACTCTCCGGTGTTCTGTCCCTTCTCACGCTGACAGAAGAGAAGCATGTCCACGAGATAAGAGTGAACCTGGTCCAGATTCCCGATACGAGGGAAAAGAGTCTCTCTGAAGATACGGTGAAGGATATCCAGATAGGCAGGCAGCTCATAGGTTTCCTTCTTCGTCTCAGGATTGATCCTCAGAGTGCAGTAGGGCCACAGAGCTTGCTTGTGAGTGGCGTTGGTGCGGCGGTGGGGGCGAAAGCCGACAGAAGACTCAAGACCTAGATCTTGCACCCCAATCAAATCCATGAAAGCTTTCCACTTGACGGAAAGCAACTTGCCATTAGTCATCCAAGTCAGTGTCCTGTCCTCATCAGTCCCAAGGTGAACCGTGGCATAGAATTGGGCCACAATATCAGCATCATAATCCTTGTTGAATTGCATGATCCCAAGAATGTTCAGTTGAGTGCACATCTGAAGAGCTTCACCAAAGTATTCAGGATCTTTCTCCATATGGTTGGTGTCGATGGAGTGCACGTTGACATAGAGGTTCTTCTTGGCTTTGAGAACATCAAAGTAGATGGCAAACTGGAACCTATTCCAGAACGGACGGTTGACCAAAGTGGGATCTTGGTCTGCCTCATACGGGTTGCGGCGACGCCTTGCCCAGAACTCCTTGGGCGGCATTTCTGGCACGGTTTTGCCTGGCTTTGGCTTGACCCCAGGCTTCTTCTAGAGTTGAGGTGGAGGTGGAGCACTAGAAGATCCTCCGGCAGGCTCAATGGTGCGGTAGCGCTTGGACGAGGCACGACCGGGGTTGACACGACGAGCCTGATGCTCAGGAACCTCATCACCTGGAACCACACACAAAAACATGCAAACAACCAGAAAGAACGAGCGTAAGCCACAAAACACGAGCAAAAGGATCACTGAGAGGTAGGAGTATGACGGAAACTGGTAGAGGGGCGGTAGTACCGTGACCCTTCAGCAGCAGTACCGCTCCAAGCGGTAGTACCGCTCTGGAGAGAGCGGTAGTACCACTCGAGGCGGGGAAACAACAGTTTCCTACTTCCGTGGTCAGATCCGGTACTACCGTCCTGCCAAATTCAAAAATACTCCAACCAAACACTAATCCAAACTATCTAGAAGCATTCTCCATCCTACTCAAGCCTAGATCTGGCCAAAAATCTAGAGATGCAGCTGCTATTGCCCCTAAGAAGCTAGATTGTAAATCTAGACAAAAGGAAATAGGGAACGGGGGCAATACCGGCATCCATGGCAAGAGGACAAGGTGGGGATCAACTCCACCGAAGGAAATGGAGAGGAGCGCCCCGGAGAGGGAGATCCGCCGGAGCCCTCCCGCGGCGCCGGTTGCTGAAGAGAGAGGAATAGAGCGAGGGGGCGAGCGAATGGGTATGGGGGAGAAGAAACTCCCCCTGCCCCCGATATAACCCCCTGCCCGCGCCTCACAGTGGTAGTACCGCGCTGGAGGGCGGTAGTACCTCTAGGAGCGGTAGTACCGCTCGCCACCAGCGGTAGTACCGCTTCAGCAACCACACAGCTTCTAGACCAACGGCTAACGCTCCAAAAAAACGAAAGCAAGGCCAAGAGAAAGAGAAGACCAACAAGGCAACACACACACAAACAACGGACCAGAAACCACTCAAACAAAAACAACCACACGAAATAGAGCGAGCTCTGGCCTCTCTCAGGAGAGGGCGGTGGCCGGAGCCACCTATGTTTGAGTCAATTGGTATGGCACCACGAAGAATTATCCTTGGGCCCATGACCAAAACTCGTCTTTGAAGCACAAGTACCATCAAAAAAAATGGCTAATGTGAAAGAGTTGATCGTTTTATGCATAATGGAGGGAGGGAGAGTTCATTGAGAGAACAACACGCCCCCTATGTCCATGCCTACATCTAAGCTAGACACCAAGTTGAGTGGGGTGGGTGTGCAAGGGTTCAAGTCACATTGCTCGAATCAATGATATTTAGCTCATGCCTTAACTCGCGAAATCTTGCTTCATCCAAGGGCTTTGTGAAAATATCTGCAAGGTTATCATGAGTGTTGACATACTTGAGCTCGATCTCTCCTCACCTAATGTGATCCCGTATGAAATGATACCGAATCTCAATATGCTTCGTCTTGAAGTGTTGCACCGGGTTGAGAGAAATCTTGATGGCACTTTTGTTGTCACACCAAAGAGGCACTTTGTCACAAATGACACCGTATTCCTTTAAAGTTTGCCTCATCCATAAAAGTTGTGCACAACAACTACCGGCTGCCACATATTCAGCTTCGATGGACGAGAGAGATACACAACTTTGCTTTTTTGGAAGACCAACTCACCAAAGAGCACCCAAGAAACTGGCACCCTCTAGAAGTGGACTTCCTATCCACTTTGTCTCCCGCCCAATCGGAATCCGTAAATCCTTCAAGCTTGAAGTTTGCCCCTCTTGGGTACCATAAGCCAAAGTTTGGGGTATGAGCCAAATATCGAAAGATTCGCTTGACCGCCACATAGTGACTTTCCTTCGGTGCGGCTTGAAACCGTGCACACATCCCCACACTCAACATGATATCCGGTCTAGATGCACAAAGGTAAAGCAAGGAGCCAATCATGGAGCGATATACCTTTTGATCCACCTCTTTACCATTGGGATCAATGTCAAGTTGGCACTTGGTGGGCATTGGAGTAGAGGCCGGCTTGACATCACTTAGCTTGAATCTCTTGAGCATGTCTTGAGTGTATTTGGCTTGGTTGATGAAGGTACCTTCTCTTCTTTGTTTGATATCAAAACCAAGGAAGAACTTCAACTCTCCCATTGAAGACATCTTGAACTTAGAGGTCATGAGAGCGGCAAATTCTTCATTGAAAGCTTTGTTAGGGAAACCAAAGATAATGTCATCAACATATAGTTGGCATACAAACAACTCCCCTTTGACCTTCTTAGTAAAAAGAGTGGGATCGATTAGCCCTACTTCAAATCCACAATCTTGTAACAACTCGGTAAGGTGGTCATACCACGCACGTGGGGCTTGTTTAAGGCCATAGAGTGCCTTATCGAGTTGATATACATGATCCGGAAAGAAGGGATCCTCGAACCCGGGGGGTTTCTTGACATAGACCAACTCATTAATAGGACCATTAAGAAAAGCACTTTTCACATCCATTTGTTGCAACTTAAAGTTGTGATGGGAAGCATAAGCAATCAACAAACGAATGGATTCAAGGCGAGCAACGGGAGCAAAGGTTTCACCGTAGTCGATACCCTCGACTTGGTAGTAGCCTTGTGCTACCAATCTTGCCTTGTTGCGAATGATGTTCCCATGAGCATCTTGCTTGTTCTTGAAGATTCACTTGGTTCCAATGATGTTATGGTTCCCGGAAGGCCTTGGCACCAACCTCCACACCTTGTTGTACTCGAAGTTGTTGAGTTCTTCATGCATGGCATTGAGCCAATCCGAGTCTTCGAGCGCCTCATAGACCTTATGGGGTTCAACACAAGAGACAAATGCGTGATGTTCACAATAGTTTGCTAATTGTCTACGAGTGCTTACCCCCTTTCTTAGGCTTCCAACCACATTCTCCATGAGATGACCTTTGGTGGTGAGTTTGGAAGCAATCTTTGCGGAACGACGCTCCAATTCCTCCTCGGATGTCGAAGGAGGAGGGTTCACTTGATCATCTTGAGCATCATCATGAGCTTGTTCTTGATCTTGAGCTTGCTCATGATCTTGAACTTGCTCGAGGGGGAGAACTTGACCTTGGGCATCATGTGGAGGTTCACCACCATCTTGAGATTGATCTTGCCCTTGGTCTTGTTCCAGAGGTTGAGGGCCTTCACTTTGTTCTTCAGAAGCGTGTGGGTCTTGAGTAGGTGAAGGCTCCACTGAAGTGGAGCATTGTCCTTCTCCTTCGGCCACAAGGGGTTCCTCAATGGGTAGGATATGACCAATACCCATTCTTCTTATGGCTTGGGGAGGAATTTCATCACCTACATCACAAGTACCACTTTGCTCCACTTGGGAACCATTATTTTCGTCAAACTCTACGTTACACGTCTCCTCAATGAGTCCGTTGGACTTGTTGAGAACACGGTAAGCATGAGAGTTTGTAGCATAACCAACAAATATGCCCTCATGAGCTCTAGCCTCGAATTTAGACAAACAAACACCTTTCTTGAGAATGAAACACTTACACCCGAACACCTGGAAGTACTTGAGATTGGGCTTGTTCCCGGTGAGTATCTCATACGGAGTCTTGTTCAAGCCTTTGCGGAGATAGAGCCGATTGGATGCATGATATGCAGTGTTGATGGCTTCGGCTCAAAAGTTGTATGGAGACTTGAACTCCGCCATCATGGTCCTTGCCGCATCCATCAACGTCCGATTCTTCCTCTTTGCAACACCATTTTGTTTAGGGGTATATGGTGCAGAATAGTGATGCTTGATCCCTTCATCACTAAGAAACTCATCCAAGGTGTAGTTCTTGAACTCGGTGCCGTTGTCACTTCTATTGTCAGAATCTTTGCATTATGTTGACGTTGAGCTTCATTTGCAAAGTCGGTGACGGTTTGTTCAGTCTCACTCTTCCTCTTGAAGAAGTATACCCAAGTGTATCTTGAATAATCATCCACAATCACCAAGCAATACTTTCTACCCCCAAGACTATCAAAGGATGGAGGCCCGAAGAGGTCCATGTGCAGGAGCTCCAAGGGTCTCTTCGAGTAGATGATAGTCGTGGGAGAGTGAGCGTCTCATGAAGCTTTCCTTCGATACAAGCACTGCAAACACGATCTTTGGCAAAACTAACATTCGTTAGTCCATGAACATGCCCCCCCTTGAGAAGACTTTGCAAAGATCTCATATTGACGTGGGCTAAACGATGATGCCAAAGCCATCCCACATCAACTTTAGCCATTAGGCATGTCGCGGTCTTAGTGGGTTGCTCTGAAGAGTTAATCACATAGAGACCGTTCTCGACATGCCCAACAAAGGCTACTTTAAGAGTCTTGCTCCACAAGAGGGCCACGGTATCAATATCAAAGAAGGTGGCAAAGCCCATGAGTGCGAGTTGACAAACGGAAAGTAAATTGAACGCAAGGGACTCAACAAGCATGACTTTCTCGATCGTTAGATCATGAGAAATGACAACCTTGCCAAGACCCAATACCTTAGAATGTGAGGCATCACCCCATTCGACATTGGTGGGCATAGATGGGATCTTGTGCACGTCCACCACCAAGTCCTTGCTCCCGGTCATATGATTTGTTGCTCCACTATCGAGCAACCATGATCCCCCACCGGAAGCAAACACCTACAAGATATCAATGCTTGGTTTTAGGTACCCATTGAGTAATGGGTCCTTTGATGTTAGTAACAAGGGTCTTGGGAACCCAAATAGACCATTCAATGTACTCATAAGAAGAACCAACAAATTTAGCATAAACATGCCCATCACTAGCACGACACAACACATAAGAGGGGTTAAAGTCGCCGGCTTTGTTGGGACAGATGGCCTTGCGCTCTTTGGCATCACCACTCTTCACATTGTTATTCTTCTCCTTAGGAGCACCCTCTCCCTCCTTCACAAAGGTTTGTTTGAGCGGGGGAGGTCGATTGGTCTTGTTATTCTTCTCCTTGTTCTTCTTCTTATTCTTGGACTTGGGCGTGAACCCAACTCCCTCCTTGCCCACAACTTCCTTTTGATTGCTCAAAAGGTCATTTAGGTTCTTCTCGCCTTGTATGCATGACACAAGACCTTTCTCGAGTTGTTCCTTCAACTTGGCATTCTCCTCCACAAGATGCACATGCTCACAACATGGGTTAGTAGCATTTGCATTATCAATTAAGACCATGTGAGGAAATGTGGCCTTTTCCTTGGTAAGCTTAACTTGGAGTTGAGCATGAGACTCCTTGAGGTTTGCATGAGCACCTTTCAAGACCTTATGGGCCTTGTCAAGTACATCAAACTCCTCCTTGAGTCTAGCATGATCAACCCCAAGTTTAGCCTTCTCGGAAGTTAGAACATGAGACACAACAAGAGCATGATCAAGATCTTTCTTTAATTTGGCATGGTCATCGTTGTGTGACTCCTCAAGAGCCAAAATGATGCCCACGCTCTTTCACAAGATCATTAGATTGATCCGATATCTCATCGGCGTAATCACGACTATGACCTTCCATCTTAGAGATGGTTTCTTCGTGAGCCTCTATCATGTCATTGGCTTCACCAAGTTGTTCCAAGAGAGCAACGAAGTGCTTCTTGGATTTGCCCTTGAGCTTACTCATGAAGGACTCAAATTCATTAACCTCCTCATTAGACCTCTTACCATTATCAATGTCATCTGTTGAAGGAGGATTAGGAATAATGGTGGTTTTGATATTGGGGGTTACCTTGTTGGTGGCCTTAGCCATGAGGCACTTGGCGGTGATGTTCTCGTTAGGTGCATCGAAGAGAGACACCCGGGGAGTTGTGACAATGGCAACGGATGCCATGGCCATTGTTTCACCATCTTCATCATCATCGTCATCCTCACGGTATTCTTCTTGAACCACCAACCCGCGAGTAGGAGTCTTCTTGGTGAAGTTGTTCTTGTTAGGGAAGGACTTGGCTTTGTCTTTTCGGATGAACTTGCCACCATTGTCTTCCCGCTTCTCGTAAGGACAATCCGCAATGAAATGGCTCACATTGCCACAGTTGAAACAAGTTCTAACTCGTTGCTTGCCCTTGAGGCCACTTGAGTTGTTCTTGTTGAAGTTGGGTCTTGTATTCTTCTTACTCCAAAATTGTCTTGAGGCAAGAGCCACGTGCTCATGATAATCATACTTCATGTCCTCGGGGTTGCTCTCCTCATCTTCCTCTTCTTCTTCTTCTTCCACACTAACCTTGGCCTTCAAGGCAAGATTGGGCTTCTTTGCCCTTTGAGAATGGAGCACCGCATTATCGGCGGTCTTGTCCAAGATGCTCATTACAACAAACTCATCCAACACTTCACCTGAGGTCATGGAGTGGAAGTCTGGTCTTTGGCGAATGACGGAGGACATGGCCTTGTTGTAGGGCATCATGGCCTTGAGGAACTTGCGCTTGATCCAATTGTCATCCGTGTCCTTGCTCCCATGATCTCGGAGTGCGACCGTGAGTTTGGTCACTCTTCGAAAGAGCTCACGAGGTTCTTCATCCTCTTTCATTGCAAACTCATCGGCTTCATCTTGCACCACTTCATAGTTGGAGCGTTGAATGCTAGCACTTCCTCGATAGAGAGACTCAACACATTTCCATGCTTCTTTAGCCATGACATGAGGTCGAAGATGAGGGAGATCTTCGGGAAGGATTGCATCTTGGATGATGAAGAGAGCACTCTCATTAAATTGATTGTCCACTTCTTCTCGAGGGGTGAAGTTGCTTGGATCATGAGGATAGAAACCTTCTTTAATGATTCTCCAAAGGTTAGTGTTCACATGTTTTAAGTGACGCTTGAAGCGATAAACCCAAGAGTCAAAATCTTCATTTTTCACATATTTAGGAGGAGGACCGGCATGATTCAAGTGAGTAGAGGGGATCGGTCCTCTATACACTGGGGGTTCCACATTGGCAAAGATGCCGGTGCCATTTCTACCACTAGTAGACGGACTCTTTTCACTGTTAGCTTCCCCCTTGTCAGAGGTAGCATCTGTCACCTTGTTAGTGGGATCACCCACTTTCATCGGTGAGGTAGATAGTTTAAGTCCGTCTAGGAATTCAGAAAACATGCTTTTAACCTCGGCCGTCATGGAGGTTTTCAATATGTCTAAAGCCACATTGAATTCCTCACGTGAGACCGAGGTTCCCCCTTCGGCCGAAGACGAGATGGGATTCACACCGGAGTGCTCCTCCGCACCGTCGTGGGTGTTAACCATACTCTTCGGACGACAAAGTCCTTAATAAAGAGACGAGGCTCTGATACCAATTGAAAGGATCGATATGGTTGACTAGAGGGGGGAGGGTTGAATAGGCAACTAACAATTTTTAGACTTTTCTTTAACAATTTAAACCTTGCAACGAAATAGGTTGTCTAGATGTGCAACTACGTGGACAACCTATATGATGCAAAGACAACAAGCACACTAGCAAGTAATAGATACAACACAAGTAAGCTTGCAAAAGTAACAATTTAATCTTATCATTTATGTGTTTTGCGGACCTACAAATATACAAAGGCACATCGTTAGAGCCAGAGCAAAAATATCTAGGTATATGAGATGCCCCCATGATATAATACTAGAGGTTCTTCGCAAACATTTTAATTTGAAGGTCTGATACGTCTTCAAGATATCTATAATTTTTGATTATTTTATGCTATTATATTATCAATTTTAGTTACTTCATATGCAATTTTATATCATTTTTGGAAACTAACCTATTAACTTAGCGCCCAGTGCCAGCTTCAGTTTTTGCCTATTTTATTGTTTCGCAGAAAAACTGTACCAAACGAAGTCCAAACACGATGGAACTTTACGGCGTTTTTTGGACCAGAAGGGACCCTAGAAGCTTCGGGAGGAGGCCAGAAGATGCATGGGAGAGCCACAAGCTCATATGGCGCGCCCCGTTGGAGGAGGGGCGCTACCTGAGCTTGTGGGCCCCACGTACCTCTTTTTGACCTAATTCCACTTCTATACATTTCCATAAATCTCAAAACAACTAGAGAGACACCCAAAACACAATCATTCCGCCGCCGCAAGGCTCTATTCTTTCGCAGTCTCATCTGGAGGCCTTATCCGGTACTATGCCGGAGGGGGAATTGATCTCGGAGGGCTTCTACATCAACTTAACGATCATTGCCGCCGCTAGAACGAACTGATGTTGCCGCTCCCATGACAGAGCCGACTTGCCCTTGTCGATAATAGCTAGGAAGTCTTCATGCACGTGCCCCTAAGGACCAACGTTCGGGAGCCGCACTCATCACCATTGAATCCTTGAATCGATCTGAAGAACTTGACACCCAATCTCGCCGTGCGTACACATGAAGAGGAACCCTAACCTCTCCGCTCCGAGGAGTTGGCAGGAATCTACGCCGAAGTTCCGTCTAATCCATCACGACGAACGACTTGAGGAGGATCGGAGCCCGGAAGACGGACTCAATGAAGAAGCACAACCATCCTTCCGAGTGTCGCCCTTACAAGAACTAAAACCCTACCTATCTAAGCCGAGGCACCAAGAATACCCTCCCCGCCATCGGCTGCCGGAGCGGCAGTCGGAGGGGAGGTGGATCCACGAGCTCGCCAACGAAGATTGAAGGGAGGAAGGCTTTCCCTACCCACCCAGGGGAAAGACACTACATTCAAATATAGTATAAAACAAAGATTTGTAGGATGCTTAACTGAATGCATCTTTGTGCTCAGTACTTTACAATGTCCGCCGATTGAAATTATTGGCATAGCAACTCTAACTTAAAATTGGTTGGTACTCTTCATTTTTGTCTTTTACAGTTGCAATTTGTATTGATAGTAACACTTCTGAACTAAGTCATATTACTATCTTTTTTTTGTTAACTTGTCATCAGTTGACTTCAGGTTCTCAACAAGAATGTCCTCGATTGATGTTTAAAATGTCTTACAACATTCTTGTAATATATTTCAACACTTGAGTGCCTGAATAGCGAATTACTCTGCATTTTTTTGAACACAAAATTACTCTGCATTTTAGTTACATGAAAATGAGGCATGTTTATGGAAATGGCCTAAAATTTGGAGCTGCCGCCACAGCTCTGACCCAGCCCGCCAACCCACCGGTCGAAGCTCTCGGCCACGTCGCCGATCCGCGGCATCCCTCCCCCGATCGCCATCTCGACCGTCCACTCCATCCGCATCCAACGGCAGGCACACGCCTCCGCCAAGCTCCAACCTCTCGTCCCCTTTAAAACGCCCTTCGCCCCTCCCCGCAAATCACAGCACCAGCAGCCACCACCGTTCCTCCGATTCCACTACATCCGCTCGCAGGTCGAAGAGGATCGTCAGCCATGTCCGGGCGCGGCAAGGGAGGCAAGGGGCTCGGCAAGGGCGGCGCCAAGCGCCACCGGAAGGTGCTGCGCGACAACATCCAGGGCATCACCAAGCCGGCGATCCGGCGCCTGGCGCGGAGGGGCGGCGTGAAGCGCATCTCGGGGCTCATCTACGAGGAGACCCGCGGCGTGCTCAAGATCTTCCTCGAGAACGTCATCCGCGACGCCGTCACCTACACCGAGCACGCCCGCCGCAAGACCGTCACCGCCATGGACGTCGTCTACGCGCTCAAGCGCCAGGGCCGCACCCTTTATGGCTTCGGCGGCTAGGTTCTTTGTCGCCTCCTGCAGATTCCAAAAGCTTGATGGAACCCTGACTTGTTCAGTTCGCTGTTTCCTCTGTCTGTGTAGTTCGAACTGAATCGTGGAACAAAGTAATTTGCATATCTTGTTGGAAATGATACTTGTCTTTGTCAGCCTGTCGTAAATCTGATTTTTTGCTGGTTGATCTTCTGCATATCTGTTGGGTATGATTGTTGTTTCCCTTGTGATGCTTGAGTTGGCCATAATTTTACAGGAGCCCCGGATGAATCGAACTTGTTTGCAGGCTAATTTGTAATGCGATGGAAAAAAGCCACTGAACAATTATGTATCTCGATTCAGGAACATCATTTGCTCTGTTTCTGCTACTTGATCTGATCCATTTGTACTGGACACCATCAATGTTACTTCTGTGGTGCAATGATGTAATGGATATGGGGATTAATCTGCATTTCATCATCGAGTTCTTGCTTGAGTGGCTATCCTTGACCTGAGTTTTGAGTGTACAAATTTGCTCTCTGACTTGTAATGTGAAACTACTATCTCAAAGTGACCAACCCATGATGTGGTTCGTAGATTATGCTCAGTAGACTGATTACAGTCTTTTCTATTTGATGCTAATAGCTTTGTCACAACCCCACCTGACCAACTTCAGGATCGCCTTTAGGAAACTGAACGCCTGATACAAGGATCAGATTGGATATCACAAACACACACTCTGAAGACAGAAACACACAAGAACTTTACACGACAAAAAGACTCACATTTTGTACTATTAACACAAACAAAATTTGGCTATAGAAAAGAAATGAAAAATGGCTATCAAGTATGGGCAGCGAGGTGCCTGAAGCAACACGGAGATGGCAAGTTCCCCTGAAAAGCCCCGAGCAGCAGCATCAAGCTCTTGCTGCTGCATTTACCCGATTCACAGCATCCCAGTCCGGCATAGATTAGAGCAACTATGCTTTTCAAGGCACACAATACAGCAGTTCAGGTTGCTGCCATAGAGCGAAGGGAACACTAGAGTCGCCGGATGAGAACACGATTGCTCTGCTGCAAGTGCAGTGGCTGTAATTCCCAACAGTGGCCATATCGGTAACTCCTATGAGGGCTCTATCGGATTATTCTTGATACGCTAGGGAAGCACGGCCCGTGTGCTACAGACGTGTGCATCGGGTCGGCTGGCTTGCGCGTGAGGGAGTCAGTTATAGAGCTGCTAGTTATAGAAAATATGACATCAGAGTGCCTTTTTTCTGATTTTCATACTTATGGCAATGAGTTGTGCAGATTGATAATGGTCAAAATATAATTGGCTAAATCTGTTATCATTAAATTAGTAGATTTATGTGTTCCATTGTGCACAACATAATATTTAGAGTAATATGCATGGAACAATGTCTATACGTACTCGGTCAACCAGTAGTCTGCACTAGAAGCTCTGAAAAAAACATGTGAGCAAACTTAACTAGTAACCTTATATTTGTATCCATATCACGAAGCAGGCTTTCACCCCTTTATAGATAAGGGCATAAACAACCAAACCGATACAGTGTCACACGATACCAGGCATTGAGGAAATCCTCAAAAGCTGATCCAAAAGATATATGATCTTTTTCTCGAACTTGTAAATGATCTTAGCTACCTCCAGTTTCAGAATGGTCACATATTGCTATTACTGGGAATGCTTTTGATATTGCAGGTTCAACTTACTCTCCACTTCTGTTTTGCATGGAATTGAATCGCCTCTTGATACATTCTAGCTTTCTGAATTTCTCTTCCTGTTGCCACAGAAATATATATTTTTCTTTGGCAAATCAGTGTAGAAATCTGTGGTTTCTATGTAGCAATTGGCATGCATTGGTCTCTGTTTTCAAACTGATTCTTCCATTTCTTTCTTGCTGGGCTATAACTGAGTACTGTAATATGAAATTCTTCTGACTTTGTATGTAGCTCACTTGAATGGGAGGTTTATTCCAGCACGCGTTGAACATTAAGTATATCACATACGATGGGTGATGATGTCTCATAACAAAAAGTAAGCCACGTGAACTTAGTAACTCACAATTTACCATCCCATGATGAATAAATTTTGATTGGTATATGTGAGACTTCTAATTTTGTTAATAATAAACTTCATTTTTATCTGGAACAAAAACATCGATTCACGTTGCTACCTACATGGCTACGTGTCATGTTGTGCTGAAAAGAATTCTGAAAAGAACAACATGTATCGATTGGTTTCAGAAAAAATGATGATGATTTTTTTTAAAAGGCATCCATGTAGATGGATAGGGAGTTGGTAATCTTGGATTGACATGCCATGCAAGACTTGATTTTCCTGGCACATACATGAAACTTTATCAGCAAATAAAGAGAATCTGTTTGTTGCCATTTGGTGTGCAAATAAAATTAACCTAGATATATCACCTCTAATGGGTATCTTATTTTAACCTTATTGTTTTACTACCGAACGGCCCATGCGTTGCAACGGGAGAAAAAAATAAATCATAATCTCCAATGGCCATGACCATATTTTGCTGCATCACCGAGATACACTATCACTCTCATTTTCATGAATTTGTGATTTTTTTTGAAAACCATGAAATATTTTTTTAAACTCGTGAACAAATCTGAAAGCATGAACATTTTTACAGATTTTTGGAACATTTTCTAAATTCAGGAAAAAATTGAATTCTTGAACATTTTATACTATTCAAAATATTTTTTTAAAAATGTGAACATTTTTTAAAACATTTTCCTTGAATAGGAGAACATTTCTAGAACTGACGACCAATTTTTTGGAAATTGGTGAAACAGTTTTTGAATTCATGAACGTTTTTCTGATTTAATGAACATTTTTTGAATAAGCGAATATTTTATGAATCAATTAACTATTTGGTAAGTCATGAATAGCTTTTAAAATTTTAAGATATTTCACAGTTTCATGAATATTTTTTGAATTGGCAAAATTTTGTTCAATTTCATTAACATTTTTTAATACAAGAACTTAAAAAAATCATGAACATTTTTTGATTTCCTAAACATTTGTTTTCAAAATTGTTAACATTTTTTGAATATGCGAACATTTTTTAAAAATCACAAACATTTTCCGAATCCACAAATATTTGTTAATTATTAAATATTTTATTTCAAAGTTCTATTGTTTAATTTTTGGAACTATTTTGAAGCCCCAAATTATTTTAATGTAGAAAAAAATGAAGAGGGAAAATGAAAACGAAATTTAGAAACAGGCCGCCCGGACATGGGCTGGCCCAAACAGGCACACTGTGTCTTCTCCCACGCAGAGTGCAGTATAGAAGGTTCCTATTGCATGAGCCGGCGCATGTGAGGATTCCCCTGTGTGAAACATTTTTTTATCACTTATAGGTGGCATTGGCGGGTAATATTTTGCAACTTTGGGGAGCAATTTCGGTGATGTACCGCTGGAAGCAATAGCCCTTTTCTTTACTACTATAGTACATGTTTCTTTGAATATTTGAATCTACCTTCATCTCACCTGGTCTACTCCCCTCTTCCAAAATGAATTCATTTGTAGCCGTTGAATCTATTGGGTCGAATGGCCCAAGCCGCTTGGATTCGTCACTTAAAGCTTGTTAGGGCCGGTTTTCCGGGAAATAAAATCCCAGCAAATGACACTTATATCATCACCAGCCCCGGATTACTGTTGCTGATGGACACTTCCTTGATACAGAATTCCAAGTTACAAGAATTTGAGTACAAGACCATAAAGGTCCAATGAATATCACAAAGATTTCTAGTGGTGGATGACAGAAGCGACTCATGGATCTCCAACGTTGTGGGGCTCCATTCCCACAGAAACAGCTGACCTGGATAACTCCTATGTCACGTGGCTGCTATCTTCGAATCCTAGGTTGCGGGGGTGTCTTCGTAGTGCTCCTCTCTGAATCGTAATCTGGCCAAGACAATAGCCAGGGACAAGCCAGTGAGTACGTTTGAATGTACTCGCAAACATGATGAACAAAAGGTATACCAAATGCATATGCTCATGATGAATTAAATTATATGCATGTGCTCATTGAAAATTAAAGCATTGGCATGATAAATATTAATACGGCGCGGAAGAATAAATAAATCATGTTAGTAGTAAATCAAGGAAATGAAATGGAACATCGGGCATTGGACCACGAGGAATTCAAAGAAAAATGCCAAGCGGGTGTCTCAATGCGACGCCTCGAGAGGTCTTGAAAATAAATGCCAAACGGGTGTCTAAATGCGAAGCCTCGAGAGGTCTTGAAAAAAAAGCCAAATGGGTGTATGAAAGCGACGCCTCGAGAGGTCTTGAAAAGAAATGCCAAACGGGTGTCTAAATGCGACACCTTGAGAGGTATTGAAATAAATGCCAAATGGGTGTCTGAAAGCTACGCCTCGAGAGGTCTTGAAAAGAAATGCCAAACGGGTGTCTGAAAGCGACGCCTCGAAAGGTCTTGAAAAGAAATGCATATCCAAGTGGTCTAGCCATCCCAAGTGATACTTAGAAAAGAAAATAAAACTGAGTATCTCAGGTAGTCTAGCCATCCCAAGAGATACTCAAGGTTGTACATAAGAGGATGATGTTAGTCCACAACAATATTCATGTCAACGATAATATTCGTAATATCACTAGTGGCGATAATAATTATCCTGCAAAATGAACCATGATCAATTTTATTATTTCCTCTGGAGACTGACACTAAGACCGACACTTGACCAACCCAGAATGTAGTCCTTAACAGTAGACACGACCATTCGAATAGGTTTTATACTCTGCAGAGGTTGTACTCTTTACCCACAAGTAAAAGATTTCTTTAGTCAACCTGGAGACGTTGACTAATTTTGATTACGGTCTTTGGGATGAAAACACACCTGACCCGCACATACCAGCTTTTAACCCATGAAGCCAGTAATCACCCAAAACAATGATAAAGTAAAACTCTAAGTGGGAAGGCCTCATTCAAGGGCCTCCAATAGCATGAATATTCAGCTTCGGTTCTAGACCGGCATTCATGCCCCCAGACCAAGTGACATGACTACCAGGGCCAATGGTATCATTCCCTATGGCCTCTCTGTACGGAGTGTGCAGGAAAGGGGTTATCAACTTACTGAACCATACCATGCCTATGGCAGGGACATGTGGTAGCACGATTCAAGTATGGGGGTTACCTGAACAAGACTCAATCTACGGTTGACTCAGGAGGTTTATATTTTCCTGCAATGATTAGAATGATATGTTTCTTGGCAGTACACAACAGGGTCACTATCTGACATGTCCCAACATACCCTCACCGATCATTCTCGTCACAACGAGATTTCAGTCTCACGGTCACTTTTCTCCTGACCGATTCTTCCTGCAAATTAGTTTGGACCAACATAGGCATATGTGGCACGTGAAAATAACCATACTCACTTATACTTCATGTTTAAATGGAGATAAAATACCATCACGGAGGGGGGGGGGATCATGCATGTATGACTGGTGACATGCAAATTTTATATGAATTCAACATATTCATAATTCAATTATGCTTGCAAATAAACAATTACACATTCACCATATCAAGTGTTCAAGATGCTTGCCTTGAGCATGCAGAAAGATTGGGTGCACTCCAGAACTTTGGAAATTTTATCTTCCCTCCATTTTCCTATTTTTAAAATATTGCAATTACCACATAAAGCCAAAATAGTGCTAAAATGTTGTTTGAGAACTTTTGAAATAAATACTAAAATAAACAAGATGAAAAATGATAAATGTCAGAAAAAGAATCAAATAATTTGGAGTTCATATGATTTTTCTAGGGAATTCCTAAGCTGAAATAAATGAAAGAATGATCTATTTATTAGATTCAAAGAAACATGGCTTGAGAAAAATGTTCACCCTAACTAGATTAATAGAGCATGAATTTAGGAGTATGAAGAAATTTGAATCATCAAATTTGGATGTGAAATGATCACTCTGGAATTATTTGGGATCTACTGGAAAAGAAAAAAATAAAACAAATATTACTTTGATGGGCTGAGCAGAAGCGCCCCTTGGGCGCGGTACAGCTGCCTGGCGCCTTTGGGCGAGGCCTAGTCGTTTCGACCGTGCAGGAGGGCGGCCAACGTCGAAGGCGTATTCCAAGAATACTGTTGGGGAACGTAGTATTTCAAAAAATTTCCTACGCACACGCAAGATCATGGTGATGCATAGCAACGAGAGGGGAGAGTGTCGTCCATGTACCCTCGTAGACCGTAAGCGGAAGCGTTATGACAACACGGTTGATGTAGTTGTACGTCTTCACGATCGACCGATCCTTGTACCGAACGTACGACACCTCCGCGATCTACACACATTCAGCTTGGTGACGTCCCACGAACTCACGATCCAGTAGAGCTCCGAGGGAGAGTTCCGTCAGCACGACAGTATGATGATGGTGTTGATGAAGCTACCGACGCAGGGCTTCGCCTAAGCACCGCTACGATATGATCGAGGTGGATTATGGTGGAGGGGGCACCGCACACGGCTAAAGATCAATGATCAACTTGTGTGTCTATGGGGTGCCCCCTGACCACGTATATAAAGGAGGGAGGGAGGAGGAGGCCGGCCCTCATAGGGCACGCCCAAGTGTGGAGCCCTACTAGGACTCCCTACTCCTAGTAGGATTCCACCTCCCACATGGAATAGGAAAAAGGGAAGGGAGAAGGAGAAGGAAGGAAGGGGGCGCCCCCTTTCCCTAGTCCAATTCGGACCAGTCATGGGGAAGGGGCGCGACCACCCTTGAGGCCTTTCTCTCCTTTCCTGTATGGCCCATTAAGGCCCAATACGAATTCCCGTAACTCTCCGTTACTCCGAAAAATACCCGAATCACTCGGAACCTTTCCGATGTCCAAATATAGCCTTCCAATATATCGATCTTTACGTCTCGACCATTTAGAGACTCCTCGTCATGTCCCTGATATCATCCGGTACTCCGAACAAACTTTGGTCATCAAATCACATAACTCATAATACAAATCGTCACAGAATGTTAAGCGTGCAGACCCTACGGGTTCGAGAACTATGTAGACATGACCGATATTCATCTCCGATCAATAACCAATAGCGGAACCTGGATGCTCATATTGGCTCCTACATATTCTACGAAGATCTTTATCGGTCAAATCGCATAACAACATACGTTCCCTTTGTCATCGGTATGTTACTTTCCCGAGATTCGATCATCGGTATCTCAATACCTAGTTCAATCTCGTTACCGACAAGTCTCTTTACTCGTTCCGTAATGCATCATCCCGCAACTAACTCATTAGTCACATTGCTTGCAATGCTTATATTGATGTGCATTACCGAGAGAGCCCAGAGATACCTCTCCGACAATCGGAGTGACAAATCCTAATCTCGATCTATGCCAACTCAAAAAGTACCATCGGAGACACCTGTAGAGCACCTTTATAATCACGCAGTTACGTTGTGACGTTTGGTAGCACACAAAGTGTTCCTCCGGTATTCGGGAGTTGTATAATCTCATAGTCATAGGAACATGTATAAGTCATGAAGAAAGCACTAGCAATATACTAAATGATCAAGTGCTAAGTTAACGAATGGGTCAAGTCAATCACATCATTCTCCAATGATGTGACCCCGTTAATCAAATGAAAACTCATGTCTATGGCTAGGAAACATAACCATCTTTGATTCAATGAGCTAGTCAAGTAGATGCATACTAGTGACACTCTGTTTGTCTATGTATTCACACATGTACTAAGTTTCCGGTTAATACAATTATAGCATGAATACTAAACATTTATCATGAATTAAGGAAATAAATAATAACTTTATTATTGCCTCCAGGGCATATTTCCTTCAATCTCCCACTTGCACTAGAGTCAATAATCTAGTTCACATCACCATGTGATTTAACACAAATATTCACATCTGTATGTGATTAACACCCATAGCTCACATCGTCATGTGACCAACTCCCAAAGGATTTACTAGAGTCAATAATCTAGTTCACATCGCTATGTGATTAACACCCAAAGAGTACTAAGGTGTGATCATGTTTTTCTTGTGAGAGAAGTTTAGTCAACGGGCCTGTCACATTCAGAGCCATATGTATTTTGCAAATATTCTATGTCTACAATGCTCTGCACGAGCTACTCTAGCTAATTGCTCCCACTTTCAATATGTATCTAGATCGAGAGTCAAAATCATCTAGATCGGTGTCAAAGCTTGCATCAACGTAACTCTTTACGATGAACTCTTTGTCACCTCCATAACCGAGAAATATTTCCTTATTCTACTAAGGATAATTTTGACCGCTGTCCAATGATCTACTCCTAGATCACTATTGTACTCCCTTGCCAAACTCCGGGCAGGGTATACAATAGGTCTGGTACATAGCATGGAATACTTCATAGAACCTATGGCTGAGGCATAGGGAATGACTTTTCATTCTCTTTCTATTTTCTGCCGTGGTCGGGTTTTGAGTCTTACTCAACTTCACACCTAGCAACACAGGTAAGAACTCCTTTGACTTTCCATTTTGAACTACTTCAAAATCTTGTCAAGGTATGTACTCATTGAAAAACCTTATCAAGTGTCTTGATCTATCTCTATAGATCTTGATGCTCAATATGTAAGCAGCTTCGCCGAGGTCTTTCTTTGAAAAACTTCTTTCAAATATCCCTTATGCTATCCAGAAATTCTATATCATTTCCAATCAACAATATGTCATCCACATATAATATTAGAAATGCTACAGAGCTCCCACTCACTTTCTTGTAAATACAAGATTCACTTCAAGTCTGTAACTCTATATAAAACTATATGCTTTGATCATCTCATCAAAGCGTATATTCCAACTCCGAGATGCTTGCACCAGTCCATAGATGGATCGCTAGAGCTTGCACATTTTGTTAGCACCTTTAGGATTGATAAAACCTTATGGTTGCATCATATACAACTCTTTAAGAAATCCATTAAGGAATGTAGTTTTGACATCCATTTGACAGATTTCATAGAATGTGGCAATTTGATAACATGATTCGGACAGACTTAAGCATCTCTACGAGTGAGAAAATCTCATCGTAGTCAACACCTTGAACTTTGTCAAAAACCTTTTTTTGACAAGTCTAGCCTTGTAGATAGTAACACTACTATCAGCGTCCGTCTTCCTCTTGAAGATCCATTTATTTTCTATGGCCTGCCGATCATTGGGCAAGTCCACCAAAGTCCACACTTTGTTCTCATACATGGATCCCATCTCAGATTTCATGGCCTCAAGCCATTTCGTGGAATCTGGGCTCATCATCGCTTCCTCATAGTTCGTAGGTTCATCATGGTCTAGTAACATGACTAGCATACCACTCTGGTGCGGACCGTACTCTGGAAGACCTACGAGGTTCTGTAGTAACTTGATCTGAAGTTTCATGATCATCATCATTAGGTTCCTCACTCTTTGGTGTAGGAATCACTGGAACTGATTTCTGCGATGAACTACTTTCCAATTCGGGAGAAGGTACAATTACCTCATCAAGTTCTACTTTCCTCCCACTCACTTCTTTCGAGAGAAACTCCTTCTCTAGAAAGGATCCATTCTTAGCAACGAATATCTTGCCTTCGGATATGTGATAGAAGGTGTACCCAACAGTTTCCATTGGGTATCCTATGAAGGCGCATTTCTCTGATTTGGGTTCGAGCTTATCAGGTTGAAGCTTTTTCACATAAGCATCGCAGCCCCAAACTTTAAGAAACGTCAACTTTGGTTTCTTACCAAACCATAGTTCATAAGGCGTCGTCGCAATAGATTTTGATGGAGCCCTATTTAAAGTGAATGCAGTTGTCTCTAATGCATAGCCCCAAAACAATATTGGTAAATCGGTAAGATACATCATAGATCACACCATATCCAATAAAGTGCAGTTACGACGTTCGGACACACCACTACGCTGTGATGTTCCAGGTGGCGTAAACTGTGAAACTATTCCACATTGTTTTAAATGAAAGGCCAAACTCGTAACTCAAATATTTTCCTCGACGATCATATCGTACAAACTTTATTTTCTTGTTACGTTGATTCTCCACTTCACTCTAAAATTCTTTGAACTTTTCAAATGTTTCAGACTTGTGCTTCATTAAATAGATATACTCATATCTGCTCAAATCATCTTGTGAAGGTCAGAAAATAAAGATACCCGCCACGAGCATCAACACTCATTGGACCGCATACATCGGTATGTATTATTTCCAATAAGTCACTAGCTCGTTCCATTTTTCCGGAGAACGGAGTTTTAGTCATCTTGCCCATAAGGCACGGTTCACAAACATCAAATGATTCAAATCAAGTGATTCCAAAAATCCATCTTTATGGAGTTTCTGCATGCGGTTTACACCGATATGACCCAAACGGCAGTGCCACAAATAAGTTGCACTATAATTATCAACTTTGCATCTTTTGGCATCAATATTATGAATATGTGTATTACCACGATCGAGATCCAACAAACTATTTTCATTGGGTGTATTACCATCGAAGGTTTTTATTCATATAAACAGAACAACAATTATTCTCTGACTTTAAATGAATAACCGTATTGAAATAAACATGATCAAATCATATTCATGCTCAACGCAAACGCCAAATAACATTTATTTAGGTTCAACACTAATCCCGAAAGTATAGGGAGTGTGCGATGATGATCATATCAATCTTGGAGCCACTTCCAGCACACATCGTCACTACACCCTCAACTAGTCTCTGTTTATTCTGTAACTCCTGTTTTGAGTTACTAATATTAGCAACCGAACAAGTATCAAATACCCAGGGGCTACTATAAACACTAGTAAGGTACACATCAGTAACCTGTATATCAAATATACCCTTGTTCACTTTGCCATCCTTCTTATCTACCAAATATTCAGGGTATTTCCGCTTCTAGTGACCATTTCCTTTGCAGTAGAAGCACTCAGTTTCAGGCTTTGGTCCAGCTTTGGGCTCCTTCACGTGAGATGGAGTAGTTTTCAATGGTGAACATCACTATGTTGATCATATCTACTATATGATTCACGCTCGACCTTTCAGTCTCCAGTGTTTTGAGGCCATATCTGCATATGCTAGGCTCGTCAAGTTTAACACGAGTATTCTGCATGTGCAAAACTGGCTTGCACCCGTTTTATGTGAACGTAGAGCTTATCACACCCGATCATCACATGGTGTCTCAGCATGAAGAACTGTCGCAATGGTGCATACTCAGGGAGAACACTTATACCTTGAAATTTTAGTAATGGATCATCTTATAAAGCTACCGCCAAACTAAGAAAAATAAGATGTATAAAAGATAAACATCACATGCAATCAAAATATGTGACATGATATGGCCATCATCATCTTGTGCCTTTGATCTCCATCTGCAAAGTACCGTTATGATGTCCATTGTCACCGGCATGACACCATGATCTCCATCATCTTGATCTTTATCAATGTGTCGTCACATGGTCGTCTCGCCAACTATTTATTTTGCAACTATTGCTATCGCATAGCGATAAAGTAAAGCAATCATATGGCACTTGCATCTTATGCAATAAAGAGACAACCATAAGGCTCCTGCCAGTTGCCGATAACTTGAACAAAACATGATCATCTCATACAACAATTTATATCTCATCACGTCTCGACCATATCACATCACAATGCCCTACAAAAACAAGTTAGACGTCCTCTACTTTGTTGCTGCAAGTTTTACGTGGCTGCTACGGGCTGAGCAAAAACCGTTCTTACCTACGCATCAAAACCACAACGATTTTTCGTCAAGTATGTGCTGTTTTAACCTTCAACAAGGACTAGGCGTAGCCATACTCGATTCAACTAAAGTTGGAGAAGCTGACACCCGCCAGCCACCTGTGTGCGAAGCACGTTGGTAGAACCAGTCTCGCGTAAGCGTACGCGTAATGTCGGTCCAGGCCGCTTCATCCAACAATACCACCGAATCAAAGTATGACATGCTGGTAAGCAGTATGACTATTATCGCCCACAACTCACTTGTGTTCTACTTGTGCATATAACATCTATGCATAAACCTGGCTCGGATACCACTGTTGGGGAACGTAGTATTTCAAAACTTTTCCTACGCACACGCAAGATCATGGTGATGCATAGCAACGAGGGGAGAGTGTCATCCATGTACCCTCGTAGACCATAAGCGGAAGCATTATGACAACGCGGTTGATGTAGTCGTACGTCTTCACGATTGACCGATCCTAGTACCGAACGTACGACACCTCCATGATCTACACACGTTCAGCTCGGTGACGTCCCACGAACTCACGATCCAGTAGAGCTCCGAGGGAGAGTTCCGTCAGCACGACAGCATGATGATGGTGTTGATGAAGCTACCGACGCAGGGCTTCGCCTAAGCACCACTACGATATGATCGAGGTGGATTATGGTGGAGGGGGCACCGCACACGGCTAAAGATCAATGATCAACTTATGTGTCTATGGGGTGCTGTCAGGACCCCGACTCAATGCCACATCGATCTAGCATGTAACACCTCATATCACTTTGCGGCCTCACGCACGGTATTCCCATGGGTGTCGCCTTACCTTTGCCCGGGACCGTTTGCGCCTTTTGGCACACGTATATGATAGTGTCGCTAGCATCCATATGATAAGGAGCCCGGGCTGACATGGCTAGTCGTAAACCCAAAGTGGCACAGACTTACAGGGACAGGCATCCATGACCCAGCATCGAACGTGTCGGTCATCAGCGAGTGAATCCAGGCTGTAGCACTGGGCTAGCAGGACTCCGGTGAACCGGGCTGTAGCGGGCTAACAGGACTCCGGTATTCATCGCGTGACATTTCCCCGAAGGGACAGACACAGGAACGAAGAAGGACACATGCCGGCCAGCCTAAGTGTTCCGGAGCAGTAGCAAGCTACCATGGCTCAGTGGAAGCACTAGGAGACATTTCCCGGTAAGAGAGGCTACTAAGGATAAACAACTAGATAGCCAGATCCCACACATACCAAGCATTTCAATAACATACACACAATATGCTCGATATGTGCAAATACAACATGGCATCACAACATGACTCTACGACTCAAATATTTATTCATTAGGCTCCGAGGAGCGGGATATTACAAACATGGGTCTCATGACCCAACAATCAGAGCATACAAGTCAAAGCACATGCGGAAGCTTAACATGTCTGAGTACAAACATCTATAAATGAAAAAGGCTGAGAAGCCTGATTATCTACCAGATCCTGCCGAGGGCACAAGATCGTAGCTGAGGTAACAAGCTAAACGTCGAAGTCCACGTGGAACTACTAGTGAGACCGAAGTCTCTCTGCAAAAACATAAAATAGGCAAACGTGAGTACAAATGTACCCAGCAAGACTTACATCAGAACCAACTACATATGCATCATTATCAACAAAGGGGATGGTGGGGTTTAACTGCAGCAAGCCAGCTTTGACTCGGTGGCTATCCTAAACTACGACTGCAAGTAACTCTTTTGAGGTGGCGCACACGAGTCCACATATTCACCATATATATACACCACTATGGATCCGCTCCCGTCTCCCTACGAGAACGCCATCCATAGCACTCACGCTTATCTTGCGTATTTTAGAGTATCCACTTTCACTTGTCTATGAACTGATATAAGCAACCCAAAAGTCCTTTTCCGCGGACACGGCTATTCGAATAGATGATGTTAACCCTGCAGGGGTGTACTTCTTCATACATGTTTCCACCACTTAGCGTCTGCACACGACATGTGCTCGGCAGACTTCAAGCGAAAGCCGACGTGGGTGTAGACCACGACCTACCTAAACACTCAAGTCTCTAGTCCAGGTTTATCGCCTATTCGGGTTCCATCCATGAGGAGATCCGGCCGGAGTTTCGCTCACAGCCCCAAACGATGTGAACAGGGTTCTCGAGATACCAAACGGGCATCCGGTACACCATGCCACGTACCTACCGCATCACAGCCCACCCCTACGGTCAGCGCTGTCCACGGCCTCCAGTAAGCTACAAACACCAGAAACTACTTGCAACTCCTGGACAGAGGACTAGGGTGAATAAGAAGTCGAGCGGGGTCATATTTCAGGGCCCAATGCATGGTAGTAGCTGAATCATGGATCACAAACACAGAACTCAGTTCCTAAGGACGGCTTCAATGAGACAACCCACCATGTACTCCTACATGGCCTCTCACCGACACCTTTTACCAAATCGTGTTCACACACTTAGCTCACACACAGTAGGACATGTTCACACACCTCTGATTCATCCCGGATGAATCAGACCTGGCACAACTCTAAGCAGTAGCAGGCATGACAAACAAGCATGAATGAGTAGGCACAACAGGGCTCAAACAACTCCTACTCATGCTAGTGGGTTTCATCTATTTACTGTGGCAATGACAAGTCATGCAAAGGATAAAGGGGTTCAGCTACCGCAACAAGTAACAGATGAATCGATGTTGTCCTAATGCAGTAAAAGAGAGCAGGAGCGAGAGAGTAGGATTGTATCGGAATGAACAAGGGGGTTTTGCTTGCCTGGCACTTCTGAAGATAACATTGAGTCTTCATCAGTGTCAACGATCACATCGTAGGTACAACGTCTACCGAGGGAGAACATCACCGGCAAACACAGAGGAAACATGATCAATGCAATGCACAATATGATGCATGCTATGACATGGCAATATGAATGTGTTTTGGGCTAATGCATCTAGCAACAAGTTAAATGGGGTTGGTTTGAATACAAGATTCAAATTCAAACTCCATATGTGAGAGTTAAATGCCATTTATTTGATTTGTGCTAAACAGCAGCTATAAGTTGTTCTAACATGCATGAAAATGGTACGGATGGATTCCTTGAATTTTTCTGATAATTTTTCATATATAAATTATTTAATTTGGAGTTACGGTTGAATTTCTATGATTTATTGAAGTTTAGGGCATTTTCTGAAATTTCCTGAATATTAATAATTCCAGTAATTCATTAATGCGTCAGCCTGACGTCAGTGTGACGTCAGCAGGTCAACAGGGGCTGGTCCGGGTCAAACCTGACAGTGGGTCCCGCGTGTCAGTGAAATTAGTTTAGTTAGAATTTAACTAAACTAAACTGGGTTAATTAACAGGGCTGGGCCCCACCTGTCAGTGAGTCAGTGGGTTAGCTAAAATTTAATTAGCATCTAAACTAAATTAGCAGGGCCTCGGGCCCACATGTTAATGACCCAGGGGGGGTCAAACCCTGGTCAACTCGGTCAAACCTGCCGGCGACTAACCGCCGGCGAGGTCCGAGACGGCGGCGATGCGCGGAATCGCAGCACAGGCCACGGTTCGAGGCGCGGATGGCACCGTTGGAACCCCGAGCCTCGTCCGCGTCGTCTGGTGCTAGTGGGGTCGCCAGAGACGACTCAGATCGACGGCGGCGTCCGGTTCCGCGGCGGCCGGAGTTCGGGCGCGAACGGTGGCGATGCTACGACGCACTAAAGGAGAAAACGAGGAGTGTTACTTGCTCCTGGGGGTTCACCGAGCACGGTGACGTGCTCAGGCGCGGGCTGCGGTGGCCCTGGCCACGGCGGCGCCATGGCCGGCGGAGCCGAGCTCTCGGCTGTGATGGCCAACGGGGTTTGGGGGCAGCTCGAGCAACATGACTAGGGGGAGAAGGAAGAGGAGCTCATGGGGAGTTGGCCGGTGCAGACGACGGGGCCGGGGAAGCGTCGGAGCGAGCGGGACGGCAAGGCGGATCTCCGGTGGCCGAGGAGGGGGAAAACGTCGGGGCGGCGCTCCGGGGCTCCTCTGGTCGCGTGAGACGACGAGGAGGACGAGGGAGGACCGGCGGAGCGCGAGGGCGTGTCGGAGAGGCTTCGGGATGGCTGCGGCCGCACGAGCGCTGGTCGGTGGCGACGGCTCCGTTCGGTCGCGGGAGAGAGAGAGAGAGCAGAGGGGGATAGGGACGGAGGGAGAGACACGGGAGAGTGAGAGAGGGTCGAGGGGGCCGCGTGGCGTCACCGGGGCATCGAGGAGGAGCCAAGCAGGCTGGGAGGGAGGAGGTGGCCGGGGCGCGTGGCCGCGCGCGCCGGGCGCGTGCCCGTCCTCCTGGCAGAGGAGGAAGGCGACAGGGGGGGTAGCGGTGGCGGGCTGGGCCGCTGGAGGAGCTGGGCCAGGTAAGTGGGCGCCAGGTAAGTTTTCTCTCCTCTCTGCTTTTATTTCTATTTAATTCTGTTTTCTATTTTCTGTAGTTTGTTTTGATTTAGTTTTAGACACTAAATCATTTTAATAAATTCTGTAGGTTTTTATGTGGCTTGCTAAAATATATACAAGGCCACTCACAAACTTCCAGAATTATTGGAGTCATATTTAATATATATATTAAATATAAATCCAAAGCAAATAGTTATTGGATTAATTCAAATGGCCAGAATAAATATTTCTGTGACTCCAAAAATATTGGTTTGAATTTTACCTCTTACCAACATTTCTATGGAATAACAGGAACATTTTCTTGGACTCATTTGAGAAGATTTAAATATTGATCATTTTTAGAAGGTTTCTGAGGCTTTGGAAATTCCTCAATTCAAATTTCATTTGAATTAAAACATGATGCTCACATGAGGTCTAGCCTAGAGCATAGCAGGACCAGGGATGTGACAACTCACCCCCACTAAACAAAAATCTCGCCCCGAGATTCAAGCGTAGGGTAAGATGAAGGGGAAACGCAAACTAGTATAGTCTTCACGATCCAGGGTGCACTTCAAATGAACGTTGATTCGCTCATCATCATTATCTTGATGTCTTGTTCCGAGAACTCCAACCAACATGACAACGAGAGGAGAAGGGAACTCTAGAAGGATCAATCTTCTCGAAGGTCGAACAACTCAGGATTAACTCTCGGAATGAGACATAGCAACATCTCTCGAGCTGAGAGACGAAGCACACCTCTAGAGGGATGGAGTGGAATGAATGACGGAGGTTTACTAGGTAGACAACAATTCCACACCTAAGAAGGTGGTAAACGATTGTCAACGTAGCGAGGAGTTTGAGTTGCCATGATACCATAACGATGCACCTTAGGGAAGGTGACTCATAGAAATATCCCCTTAAGTGGCAAAAAGAATTACCTTTGATTCAAAGATCCTTGAAACTCTTTATACCAGCTTAAGGCAAATCATAATCGATCATTTAGAGGGGTTCGGTAGAATGGCATACCCGAACTTGGATGATGTGGATTACCTTGTTGAAGACAACGTAATGGATGAATTTGCTTATCACCGGAAATGGAAGAGACCCATGGTAGAATGGCACATTGGCGGTGCAAGCTGGGAACAAAATGCAAATGCTGGGAATGATTCTGGTAACTGGGGAAGAACCCAGCAATAGAGAGTAAATTCACTGTTTGAAAGGTCATAGCATTGCCGAGGAAACGGAGAGCATCCCCGTTAGTGCCGATGATAACACGTAGCGCTTGTACGTGCTCTCAAGAACTTGAGCAATTCCATAATCATCAAGGTTTTACCAACATCCGTGTCAAGGGTCCGGTAACACAACTTACTACCATGATGAATGGTGATGGAGGATGCAGATGCAAAGGAAGATAACACCTTCTCAGATTTCACCCTTGGCGGGGCCAAGGAAATAAAATCTGGATGATCGACCGAGAGACATTTAGCACTCCGCTTCTAATGTTCTTCTTGATGTGCTAGTGTAACCCATTCATAGATATGGTTTGATATCTAAAACATCAAGTAAAAAGGTCGGACTTCGGGAACACAAAAATCCATAGGGGCAACTAGGGAGTAAATCCTACGAAATCCCTATGGGGAGGTGGCCAACTTCCTCAATCAAGATATTATAATAACAGGTCTTCCGGCTGGGTGTGTTGGCCACGACATCCACTTTACCGGTTTTCGAGGGACCGATATTATAGTTCTTGGGAAATGTTCCAAACCATCATATCTGCCTGAGATTCAGATCTGGTTGGTGTCAGGATATTCCAGACTCATCGAGTCTAGGAAGATAAATGAAAGTTTGCAACACAATTTGACGAGATAACGTTGCGAGATTCTCGGGAAATGAACTACGATAGCAAACTCCAAAACATGAGCTGGTTCTGCTACAAACATGTGAACATGTTGTCCAAGACAAGCATGACCACAAAGTAGTCTTATAATAAAACACTACCGAGTTCAGGAGGGGGAACCATCAACGAGGGTATCGAAGTCCTTACATAAGTCCGGATTAGCTCTTATGAAGGAACTCCTTCTCCTTGAACAAATCAATCAGTGGCTTGGTGTGCTAGGGATACATATAGATTGAAGGTTGCAAGTCTTCAAACCACAGAATTCTTCGCACGTGTGCATGACTGATTTGGAATGATTCCAAAGAAAGCAACATTGACTTTCTCGAATCCACGGCGGCAACTTGCATCAAATGCACATGAATTAAAGGAAGTCACTACCTTCATCCAAACATATGCTTCATGAGCTAGCATGAACAAATGCTTTCAAAAGTTTCCAACACTAGCTTAATGTTCAACAAAATCATGGAGGAGATAAGGATGTTGTCAATGGGCTCAACAACAATTCATCTAGGTTTCCTTTTAAAAGGAATTCCATAGTTAAGTGAACAAGTGATAGCATTGGTCAGACCCAAAAGATATAATGGTGTATGCTCGAGGGATCAACCACGAGTAAGACAACATTACGAGCATCGTTGGTACTGATTTGATTTGACGATAGCCCACACTCAAATCAAAGGATTGATAAGACAATAGTCCAGCAACTAATCACAGGGACCAATCGATGAAGATATCATCTTTCTTCAACACACACTACACAAGAATATCCCTTTGGAACGAACTAAGTTAGGCAAGCTTTTATCTTCCAACTCTCCAAGTTGTTGTCTAGCTTAACCAACTAGCTCAGGGGTATCCAACACGGATTCTTGGAGAAAGGGGTGGTTTACAGGATAAACCAACTTGATCACGAGCTCAACATAACAGTCAGGTGACAACCTGGTGATACTTTCGAGAAGATATTCGGAAAATCACGAACCACCGATATGTTACTAAGATCGAGAACAATCTTGCTTTTCAGGGCAAGACGATATGATCAAATGAGCGAGGACTTGACAAAATCCTAACTCATTGATCGGAGAGTGCACCAGAAATAAGGACTAGGTAGCACAATCAACCTTAGGGTGACGATTCAATAATCAACACGCTAAGAATGAGGTTATCGTCCATTTAACTACCAAGCAACGGAGTTGCTAGGAGTATTGATTTCACACACCATGATTCACTCGTCGACATTCCGGTTATAACAACACGGAAACCGAGAAATGAATAATGATGGAGAGAAGTATCACTGCACCAAGAGTTCATAGGATGGTGTGCAATTCCCAGGACATTCTTGATATAAAGATGGTAATACTCCAAGGTAGAACAGAGCAAAAGCAAGATTAGCAATTTGATCTACGGAGTACGACTGCTTTGACCCAATCTTGGAAATGGACAAGGTACTGGAGTTTGTTTCTCCCAGTCATTCCGGAATAGAATGGCTTGACGGACCACAAGAGTAATAGGAATGCACGCATACTCTTGACTATCAAATGATAGACCAGGGTTAGAAGACAACTAAGAGGGACAACTCAAAGGAACATATAACTTTCTGAGTTGTGGATGCATAGATTAGTATGTCGAACCAAGTTCAACATAATTCTTCCGGATAACCCATGCAGAAAGGTTGAGCTGGCAGAGTCACAATATAGCATGGAGAACTCATTGAGAGCACTCTTGTTATCATCTTTTGGTTCAGAAGAACTCCCGCCAAGAATGGTTCATGGTATTTGGAAGAACGATATACCACGGACCTCGAGGACTATCGCAAAGGTTACTATTATCCTAAAGGAACTAGCAACACTATCAACATGATGTAAGTAGGGTGAATCTCGGTTCGAAAACCCAGAAGTGAAATGCCTACTAACTAAGTGGCATCACGGAATGCTTACGAGAATGATGGCCAGAATCTTCACACTGGGAACACAAAACATTGCTAGATCACTAGGTGACTCCCTAAAACACCTAGGGTCATAATAGTAGCTCCAACATATATGTCAAGGCAATAAAGTACCTCAACTCACTGATTTGTGTGATTAATCTGACCAAAGGCACATCGGAAACAAGAGGAAGGGATTTGCAAATGCATCCGACTATTTAGAAACCTGGGATGACTCGGACAGCATAACGGCTGTAAATGCTTAAAAGATTGGAGACATGCTACAAAAATGGTGGCATAGCCACTCAGAAGCACAATATCAAGGTTCCGAGATCAACAGTTAACATACAGAAGTCGTAGGAACTGAACTCAAGCTTAAATCCAACAATCTTGTAAGTCTACGGATTAGTAACACGTGATCCTGATAGAAAGAAGAGATAGCCTAGTTCTTAATCCCCGTAGAAGAGAGGATGATGACTCAGATCAGAAGGCCATGAGGTATAAGGAGTAAAAAGAGCCTTACGTTCCATCCCACAATCAATTCCCTTATATAACTAAAGAATTTCTAGACTCAACTTCGACCAGTTTGGCTTGGTAATCCTACAGGCAGTCAAGCTCTGATACCAACGCTGTCAGGACCCCGACTCAATGCCACATCGATCTAGCATGTAACACCTCATATCACTTTGCGGCCTCACGCACGGTATTCCCATGGGTGTCGCCTTACCTTTGCCCGGGACCGTTTGCGCCTTTTGGCACACGTATATGATAGTGTCGCTAGCATCCATATGATAAGGAGCCCGGGCTGACATGGCTAGTCGTAAACCCAAAGTGGCACAGACTTACAGGGACAGGCATCCATGACCCAGCATCGAACGTGTCGGTCATCAGCGAGTGAATCCAGGCTGTAGCACTGGGCTAGCAGGACTCCGGTGAACCGGGCTGTAGCGGGCTAACAGGACTCCGGTATTCATCGCGTGACATTTCCCCGAAGGGACAGACACAGGAACGAAGAAGGACACATGCCGGCCAGCCTAAGTGTTCCGGAGCAGTAGCAAGCTACCATGGCTCAGTGGAAGCACTAGGAGACATTTCCCGGTAAGAGAGGCTACTAAGGATAAACAACTAGATAGCCAGATCCCACACATACCAAGCATTTCAATAACATACACACAATATGCTCGATATGTGCAAATACAACATGGCATCACAACATGACTCTACGACTCAAATATTTATTCATTAGGCTCCGAGGAGCGGGATATTACAAACATGGGTCTCATGACCCAACAATCAGAGCATACAAGTCAAAGCACATGCGGAAGCTTAACATGTCTGAGTACAGTCATCTATAAATGAAAAAGGCTGAGAAGCCTGACTATCTACCAGATCCTACCGAGGGCACAAGATCGTAGCTGAGGTAACAAGCTAAACGTCGAAGTCCACGTGGAACTACTAGTGAGACCGAAGTCTCTCTGCAAAAACATAAAATAGGCAAACGTGAGTACAAATGTACCCAGCAAGACTTACATCAGAACCAACTACATATGCATCATTATCAACAAAGGGGATGGTGGGGTTTAACTACAGCAAGCCAGCTTTGACTCGGTGGCTATCCTAAACTACGACTGCAAGTAACTCTTTTGAGGTGGCGCACACGAGTCCACATATTCACCATATCAATACACCACTATGGATCCGCTCTCGTCTCCCTACGAGAACGCCATCCATAGCACTCACGCTTATCTTGCGTATTTTAGAGTATCCACTTTCACTTGTCTATGAACTGATATAAGCAACCCAGAAGTCCTTTTCCGCGGACACGGCTATTCGAATAGATGATGTTAACCCTGCAGGGGTGTACTTCTTCATACATGTTTCCACCACTTAGCGTCTGCACACGACATGTGCTCGGCAGACTTCAAGCGAAAGCCGACGTGGGTGTAGACCACGACCTACCTAAACACTCAAGTCTCTAGTCCAGGTTTATCGCCTATTCGGGTTCCATCCATGAGGAGATCCGGCCGGAGTTTTGCTCATAGCCCCAAACGATGTGAACAGGGTTCCCGAGATACCAAACGGGCATCCGGTACACCGTGCCACGTACCTACTGCATCACAGCCCACCCCTACGGTCAGCGCTGTCCACGGCCTCCAGTAAGCTACAAACACCAGAAACTACTTGCAACTCCTAGACAGAGGACTAGGGTGAATAAGAAGTCGAGCGGGGTCATATTTCAGGGCCCAATGCATGGTAGTAGCTGAATCATGGATCACAAACACAGAACTCAGTTCCTAAGGACGGCTTCAATGAGACAACCCACCATGTACTCCTACATGGCCTCTCACCGACACCTTTCACCAAATCGTGTTCACACACTTAGCTCACACACAGTAGGACATGTTCACACACCTCTGATTCATCCCGGATGAATCAGACCTGGCACAACTCTAAGCAGTAGCAGGCATGACAAACAAGCATGAATGAGTAGGCACAACAGGGATCAAACAACTCCTACTCATGCTAGTGGGTTTCATCTATTTACTGTGGCAATGACAGGTCATGCAAAGGATAAAGGGGTTCAGCTACCGCAGCAAGTAACAGATGAATCGATGTTGTCCTAATGCAGTAAAAGAGAGCAGGAGCGAGAGAGTAGGATTGTATCGGAATGAACAAGGGGGTTTTGCTTGCCTGGCACTTCTGAAGGTAACATTGAGTCTTCATCAGTGTCAACGATCACATCGTCGGTACAACATCTACCGAGGGAGAACATCACCGGCAAACACAGAAGAAACATGATCAATGCAATGCACAATATGATTCATGCTATGACATGGCAATATGAATGTGTTTTGGGCTAATGCATCTAGCAACAAGTTAAATGGGGTTGGTTTGAATACAAGATTCAAATTCAAACTCCATATGTGAGAGTTTAAATGCCATATATTTGATTTGTGCTAAACAACATCTATAAGTTGTTCTAACATGCATGAAAATGGTACAGATGGATTCCTTGAATTTTTCTGATAATTTTTCATATATAAATTATTTAATTTGGAGTTACGGTTGAATTTCTATGATTTATTGAAGTTTAGGGCATTTTCTGAAATTTCCTGAATATTAATAATTCCAGTAATTCATTAATGCGTCAGCCTGACGTCAGTGTGACGTCAGCAGGTCAACAGGGGCTGGTCCGGGTCAAACCTGACAGTGGGTCCCGCGTGTCAGTGAAATTAGTTTAGTTAGAATTTAACTAAACTAAACTGGGTTAATTAACAGGGCTGGGCCCCACCGGTCAGTGAGTCAGTGGGTTAGCTAAAATTTAATTAGCATCTAAACTAAATTAGCAGGGCCTCGGGCCCACATGTTAATGACCCAGGGGGGGTCAAACCCTGGTCAACTCGGTCAAACCTGCCGGCGACTAACCGCCGGCGAGGTCCGAGACGGCGGCGATGCGCGGATTCGCAGCACAGGCCACGGTTCGAGGCACGGATGGCACCGTTGGAACCCCGAGCCTCGTCCGCGTCGTCTGGTGCTAGTGGGGTCGCCGGAGACGACTCAGATCGACGGCGGCGTCCGCTTCCGCGGCGGCCGGAGTTCGGGCGCGAACGGTGGCGATGCTACGGCGCACTAAAGGAGAAAACGAGGAGTGCTACGTGCTCCTGGGGGTTCACCGAGCACGGTGACGTGCTCAGGCGCGGGCTGCGGTGGCCCTGGCCACGGCGGCGCCATGGTCGGCGGAGCCGAGCTCTCGGCTGTGATGGCCAACGGGGTTTGGGGGCAGCTCAAGCAACGTGACTAGGGGGAGAAGGAAGAGGAGCTCACGGGGAGTTGGCCGGTGCAGACGACGGGGCCGGGGAAGCGTCGGAGCTAGCGGGACGGCGAGGCGGATCTCCGGTGGCCGAGGAGGGGGAAAACGTCAGGGCGGCGCTCCGGGGCTCCTCTGGTCGCGTGAGACGACGAGGAGGACGAGGGAGGACCGGCGGAGCGCGAGGGCGTGTCGGAGAGGCTTCGGGATGGCTGCGGCCGCACGAGCGCTGGTCGGTGGCGACGGCTCCGTTCGGTCGCGGGAGAGAGAGAGCTGAGGGGGATAGGGACGGAGGGAGAGACACGGGAGAGTGAGAGAGGGTCGAGGGGGCCGCGTGGCGTCACCGGGGCGTCGAGGAGGAGCCAAGCAGGCTGGGAGGGAGGAGGTGGCCGGGGCGCGTGGCCGCGCGCGCCGGGCGCGTGCCCGTCCTCCTGGCAGAGGAGGAAGGCGACAGGGGGGGTAGCGGTGGCGGGCTGGGCCGCTGGAGGAGCTGGGCCAGGTAAGTGGGCGCCAGGTAAGTTTTCTCTCCTCTCTGCTTTTATTTCTATTTAATTCTGTTTTCTATTTTCTGTTGTTTGTTTTGATTTAGTTTTAGACACTAAATCATTTTAATAAATTCTGTAGGTTTTTATGTGGCTTGCTAAAATATATACAAGGCCACTCACAAACTTCCAGAATTATTGGAGTCATATTTAATATATATATTAAATATAAATCCAAAGCAAATAGTTATTGGATTAATTCAAATGGCCAGAATAAATATTTCTGTGACTCCAAAAATATTGGTTTGAATTTTACCTCTTACCAACATTTCTATGGAATAACAGGAACATTTTCTTGGACTCATTTGAGAAGATTTAAATGTTGATCATTTTTAGAAGGTTTCTGAGGCTTTGGAAATTCCTCAATTCAAATTTCATTTGAATTAAAACATGATGCTCACATGAGGTCTAGCCTAGAGCATAGCAGGACCAGGGATGTGACAGGTGCCCCCTGGCCATGTATATAAAGGAGGGAGGGAGGAGGAGGCCGGCCCTCATAGGGCGCGCCCAAGTGTGGAGTCCTACTAGGACTCCCTAGTCCTAGTAGGATTCCACCTCCCACATGGAATAGGAAAAAGGGAAGAGAGAAGGAGAAGCAAGGAAGGGGGCGCCCCCTTTCCCTAGTCCAATTCGGACCAGTCATGGGGAAGGGGCACGGCCACCCTTGAGGCCTTTCTCTCCTTTCCTGTATGGCTCATCAAGGCCCAATACGAATTCCCGTAACTCTCCGGTACTCCGAAAAATACCCCGATCACTCGGAACCTTTCCGATGTCCGAATATAGCCTTCCAATATATTGATCTTTATGTCTCGATCATTTCGAGACTCCTCGTAATGTCCCCGATTTCATCCGGGACTCCGAACAAACTTCGGTCATCAAATCACATAACTCATATATCATAATACAAATCGTCACAAAACATTAAGCGTGCGGACCCTATGGGTTCGAGAACTATGTAGACATGACCGAGACTCATCTCCGGTCAATAACCAATAGCGAAACCTGGATGCTCATATCGGCTCCTACATATTCTACGAAGATCTTTATCGGTCAAACCGCATAACAACATACGTTCCCTTTGTCATCGGTATGTTACTTGCCCGAGATCCGATCACCGGTATCTCAATACCTAGTTCAATCTCTTTACCGGCAAGTCTCTTTACTCGTTCCGTAATGCATCATCACGCAACTAACTCATTAGCCACATTGCTTGCAAGGCTTATAGTGATGTGCATTACCGAGAGGGCTCAGAGATACCTCTCCGACAATCGGAGTGACAAATCCTAATCTCGATCTATGCCAACTCAACAAGTACCATCAGAGACACCTGTAGAGCACCTTTATAATCACCCAGTTACGTTGTGACATTTGGTAGCACACAAAGTGTTCCTCCGGTATTCGGGAGTTGCATAATCTCATAGTCATAGGAACATGTATAACTCATGAAGAAGGCAATAACAATATACTAAATGATCAAGTGCCAAGCTAACGGAATGGGTCAAGTCAATCACATCATTCTCCAATGATGTGACCCCGTTAATCAAATGACAACTCATGTGTATGGCTAGGAAACATAACCATCTTTGATTCAACAAGCTAGTCAAGTAGAGGCATACTAGTGTCACTCTGTTTGTCTATGTATTCAAACATGTACTAAGTTTCCGGTTAATACAATTCTAGCATGAATAATAAACATTTATCATGAATTAAGGAAATAAATAATAACTTTATTATTGCCTCTAGGGCATATTTCCTTCAAATACGCTTTCCCTGCGTGAAGCGGCTTCAAAGTAGCCCGTCTCCACTTGCGGTGTCAATACCCCGATCCGAAGTCACACCAATCTAGCATGTAACACATCATATCACTTTGCGGCCTCACGCACGGTATTCCCACGGCTGCAGACTTACCTAGCCCGGGACCATTTGTGCCTTTTGGCTCACATATATGATTGTGTCGCTAGCATCCAGATGACAGAGAACCCGGGCCGACATGACTATTTATAAACCCAAGGTGACACAAACTTATAGGGACAAACATACATGACCCAACAATGCACGTGTCGGTCAGCAGCGAGTGTAACCGGCCTGTAGCAAGCTATCAGGACTCCGGTGAACACCGCGTGACATTTCCCCGAGGGGACAGATAGGAGCAAAGAAGGACACATGCCGGTCAGTCCATGTGTTCCGGAGCAGTAGCGAACTACCATGGCTTGGTGGAAGCACTAGGAGGCATTTCCCCATAAATAAGGATACCAAGAATAAACAACTAGGTGTCAGATCCCACACATACCAAGCATTTCAATAACATACACACAATATGCTCGATATGTGTAGATAGAACATGGCATCACAACATAACTCTACGACTCAAGTATTTATTAAAAAGGCTCCGAGGAGCCATACATAGCATGATATTACAAACATCGGTCTCATGACCCAAAATACAAAGTCATGCATACAAGCAACAAGCGGAAGCATAACCATGCCTGAGTACAGACAACTACAAAAGAAAGGGCTGACAAGCCTGACTATCTACTAGACCCTCCATAGGAACCAGACCTCTGCCTGGGATCCCCAAGCTAATCGTCGAAGCCCACAAAGAACTACCAGCGAGACTGAAGTCTCTCTGCAAAACATAAATTAAGGAAACATGAGTACAAATGTACTCAGCAAGACTTACATCAGAACTAGCTACATATGCATCAATATCAACAAGTCGGGGGGGTGGTGGTGGTGGAGTTTAACTGCAGCAAGCTAGCTTTGACTCGGTGTCTATCCTGTACTACGACTACCAACATTTTGTTTGAGGTGAGAAAGCACACACGAGTCCACATATTCACCATATCAATACACCACTATGGATCCGCTCCCGTCTCCCTACGAGAAGGCCATCCATAGCACTCACACTCATCTTGTGCATTTTAGAGTATCCACTTCCAGTTATCTATGAACCATATAAGTTTTCCAAGTAGTCCATATTCGTGGACGCGACTATTCGAATAGACCATTAACCATGATTCAAAGGAACCCGTCCCAGTCCCATCAGCAATGTTCCCTCTTGGAACACATATCCACGTCCAGTACGGACATTGTGCCATGTCGTGTGTCACCCGGACACACGCGCCATGCGCCACCTGCCCACAACCCGACCCGCAAATGTCCGTGTAACCGCAAGGTAGGCTCTAATAAGCCCGAAACTCAATTCCTGTGAGACGTATCACAATACAATCCACCGTGTTCTCCAACATGGCCTCTCATCACCAACTTGACCAAAACGGGTCAAGACACTTAAGTCTCATCATTAGGACATGATCATTCCAATTCATCACCTAGATGGATCTGACCCGACACGACTCTAAGCTTAACAAGTGAGCATGGATGAGTTCACAACAAAGCTCAAGAAACTCATAAGCATGCTAGGATGGTTTAGCTATTTGGTGCCAATGACAAGTCATGCAAAAGGAATGGGTTGAACTACCGAGAAAAGTAACAATTGAAACATTATTGCCCTAATGTAATACAAGAGAGCAAGAGCAGAGAGTAGGATTGTATCAAAATGAACAAGGGGGTTTTGCTTGCATGGCAAGACAATATTGTGTCTTTATCAGTGTTGTCGATCACATCATCGGAACAACACCTACTGAGAGGGAACAAACACCGGCAAACAAGAGGGAACACAATCAATGCAATGCAAAAATATGATGCATGCTTATGACATGGCAATATGCTAATGTTTGAGCTAGTGCAAAATGCTACCATGTTAGTTGAAGTTTATTTGAATCAAAGGTTCAAATTCAAACTCCAAAAGAAGCATTTAAAATGCCCTTTAATTGATTTGAACTAATCATCAGGTATAGGTTGTTCAAACATGAATGAAAATGCCATAAACTGATTCTTTGAATTTTTCTGATAATTTTTCATATATAAATTATTTTCATTGGAGATACGATTAATATTCTATGAATTTTTGAAGTTTGTGATAATTTCTGGAATTTCCTGGCTATTTTAAAATAAACTAATTCCGAAAAACGCTTTACTGCTTCAGCACTATGTCACTATGACGCCAGCAGGTCAACAGGATAGCCCAGGTCAAACCTGACCAGTGGGGGCCACTGGTCAGTGTCATAGTGCAGGCTAGGGTCACAAACAGGTGGGCCAGGTCAACGGCTACATTAGCAAAGTCGATGCTGATGTGTGGGTCCCACTGGGTTATGAACTAATCTAAACATAAATGATTTTAACCTAAACAGGCATAGGGGCCCACATGGCAATGGCTCAAGGGGTGTTTTGCGGGGCCATTAGTGCATCGACGCCACGTCAGCAATGACGCAGGCGACCACAGAAATGGCGGAGACTCACCGGAGTTGCTCGGGACGGTGCTACAGGTGTCGGCTCAACATGTTGGAGGCACTAGAGGGATGCCCATCCTCGCATGCATCCAGGGGATCATGCGAGAGGCCGCAAGGTGACCGTAGACGATGGCCACGATAATCTTGGCGGCGGGCGGAGTTCGGTGATGGCGTGGGCGACCACTATGGGGTACAAGAAGGCTAGCTGAGGTGCGCTACGGGCTCATGAAGAAGCTCTGAGCACTCTAGTGTGCCCGCCTGCGAGGTACAACGGCTGTGGCCACGACGGCATCAAGGCCGACAGTGAGGGGCTCATGGCCATGGCGGCTCAACGGATTAGAGGGCGCGGACGACGATGGGGTTAGGGGGAGAATGACCGGGGGATCACAACAATTGCAGAGGCATCGACGGCAAGGTCAGGGAAGCAAGGACGGCGACGAATCGCTCCACGGCGACCGGTGGGTCCGACGTAGTAGCCGAGATCGAGGGCGTCTATTCCAGGCGTCTGGGGACATGTGTTGCAGCGTGGAGCTTCACAGCATCGAGGCAGAGCAGGGGACACAACCAGGGGGCAAGGGGACAAAGTTGGGCGCGACGCTTTGACGCAGCACGCTCTGGCTCGTTCGGGCAGCCATGGGAGAGAGAGTAGAGGGGAGGGGAGAGGTTGCAGGTGAGAGAGAGAGAGAGGTTAGGGGGTCTCTGGGCGTCTCCAGACGCGAGGGAGAGGTAGGAGGTGGCAAGCAGGAGCTAGCCAGGGGTGAGCGCGCGCTCGACAACGAGCTGCTCCTACTGGTAGGAAGAAGATGGCGGGTGACTGGAGGTGGGCTGGGCCGTTGATGACCCACAAGTGTAGGGTATCTATCGTAGTCCTTTCGATAAGTAAGAGTGTCAAACCCAACGAGGAGCAGAAGGAAATGATAAGCGATTTTCAGTAAGGTTTTCTGCAAGCAATGAAATTGTAGGTGATAGATAGTTTTGTGATAAGATAAATAGTAACGAGTAAAAAGTAAACAAAGTAAATAAAGTGCAGCAAGGTGGCCCAATCCTTTATGTAGCAAAGGATAAGCCTGGACAATTTTTAATAATGAGAAAGGAGCTCCCGAGGACACGTGGGAATTATCGTCAAGCTAGTTTTCATCACGTTCATATGATTCGCGTTCGGTACTTTGATAATTTGATATGTGGGTGGACCGGTGCTTGGGTACTGCCCTTACTTGGACAAGCATCCCACTTATATTAACCCCTATTGCAAGCATCCGCAACTACAACAAAAGTATTAAGGTAAACCTAACCATAGCATGAAACATGTGGATCCAAATCAGCCCCTAACGAAGCAACGCATAAACTAAGGTTTAAGATTCTGTCACTCTAGCAACCCATCATCTACTTATTACTTCCCTATGCCTTCCTCTAGGCCCAAACAATGGTGAAGTGTCATGTAGTCGACGTTCACATGACACCACTAGAGGAGAAGACAACATACATCTCATCAAAATATCGAACGAATACCAAATTCACATGACTACTAATAGCAAGACTTCACCCATGTCCTCAGGAACAAATGTAACTACTCACAAAGCATATTCATGTTCAAAATCAGAGGTGTAATAATATGCATTAAGGATCTGAACATATGATCTTCCACCAAGTAAACCAATAAGTATCAACTACAAGGAGTAATCAACACTACTAGCAACCCACAGGTACCAATTTGTGGTTTTGGATACAAGATTGGATACAACAGATGAACTAGGGTTTGAGAGGAGATGGTGCTGGTTAAGATGTTGATGGATATTGACCCCCTCCCGATGAGAGGATCGTTGGTGATGACGTTGGTGATGATTTCCCCCTCCCGGAGGGAAGTGTCCCTGGCAGAACAGCTCTGCAGAGCCCTAGATTGGTTCCGCCAAGGTTCCGCCTCGTGGCGGCGGAGTTTCGTCCCGTAAGCTTGCCCACCATTTTTTCCAGGGTAAAAGCCTTCATATAGCGGAAGATGGACATCGGAGGGCCACCAGGGGGCCCAGGAGACAGGGGGCGCGCCCAGTAGGGGGGGGGCGCCCCCACCCTCCTGGCCAGGGTGTGGGCCCCCTGATGTATTTCTTTCACTCAGTAATTCTTATTAATTCCAAAAATAAGTTTTGTGGAGTCTCAGGTCTTTTGGAGCAGTGCAGAATAGGTTTCCAATGTTTGCTCCCTTTTCAGCCAGAATTCCAGCTGCCGGCATTCCCCCTCTTCATGGTAAACCTTGTAAAATAAGAGAGAATAGCCACAAGTATTGAGATATAATGTGTAATAACAGCCCATAATGCAATAAATATTGACATAAAAGCATGATGCAAAATGGACGTATCAACTCCCCCAAGCTTAGACCTCGCTTGTCCTCAAGCGGAAGTCGATATCGAAAAATATGTCCACATGTTTAGAGATAGAGGTGTCGATAAAAATAAAATACGAACATGAGGGCATCATGATCATTCTTATAACAACAACATATATAGATTCCATTATATAATTTCTTATGCTCAAGTGACAATCAATTCACAATATCAAGTATGGTTCAAAAACTTCATTGAGAACTAACAAACTATAATCTCAGTCATTGAAGTAATCACAATTTATCATAACATCATAAAGAGTCAACAATAGAGCTTTTCAGCAAGTCCACATACTCAACTATCATATAGTCTTCTACAATTGCTAACACTCACGCAATAATTGTGGTTATGGAGTTTCTGCCGGACATTGAGAAAGATAGGGGCTTATTGTGTTGCCTCCCAACGTATTCACCTTTAGGTGATGTCAACAATAATAGCCCATGCTAACGAACATCCAATTGAATATATATATCATGACCTTTCAAACACGAGGAGCTTGCCAAAGGATAAAATGAAAAAGGGAAAGGTGAAGATCACCTTGACTCAAGTATAAAATAAAAACATAATGTAAGAACATAAAGTAAAAGATAGGCCCTTCGCAGAGGGAAGCAGAGGTTGTCATGTGCTTTTTGGGTTGGATACACAAAATCTTAGTTCGAAAGAACGTCACTTTATATTGCCACTTGTGTATGGACCTTTATTATGCAGTCCGTCGCTTTTATTGCTTCCATAACAAGATCGTATAAAGCTTATTTTCTCCGCACTAATAAGTCATGCATATTTAAGGAGCAATTTTTATTGCTTGCACCGATGAAAACTTACTTGAAGGATCTTACTCAATCCATAGGTAGATATGGTGGACTCTCATGGCAAAACTGGGTTTAAAGGGTATTTGGAAGCACAAGTAGTATCTCTACTTAGTGCTAGGAATTTGGCTAGCATGAGGGAGAAAGGCAAGCTCAACATGTTTGGAAGGTCAATGACAACATTCTTTAACTGAGATGTGAGAAAACATAAACCATTACATTGTATTCCTTGTCCAACGTCAACTCTTTTAGCATGTCATACTTAATGAGTGCTCACAATCATAAAAGATGTCCAAGATAGTGTATTTATATGTGAACCTCTCTTTCCTTATCACTTCCTATTAATTACAACGATGACCAAAACTACGTTTATCAACTCTCAACAACCTTTATGCCTCATACTTTCTATGTGTGAAGTTATTACTATCCATAAGATCAATCTGAACTCTTTTATTTTCTTCTACTTTCTATTTTTCTCAAAATCATAGCAACAAAGCAAAGCCCTTGATTCAACACTAATCTTTATTATAGAAAGCTCACGGACTCGATTACAAAAAGAGATCACTAAGCAAAACTCAAAACTACCTGATATCAAAACTTCAATCTACTAGATCAAGATACTACTAAACGGATCGAACTAAATAAAACGATAAAGATAGGAGTGTGATGGTGATACGATACCGGGGCATCTCCCCCAAGCTTGGAAGTTGCCAAGGGGGAGTGCCCATACCCGTGTGATTATGTCCTTGGAGGTGGTGAAGGTGGTGATGATGACGGTGGATAATCGCACATTGAGCGTAAAAGCTCCTCCAGCTTGCGGATAATGCCCTTGAGTCTGGCGATATGATCCTTGAACAAAATATTCTCCTGTGTGAGATACTTGTTCTGGATGCGAGCTAACTCTGTCATCTTGAAAGCTTCAATCTCTGTTGGAGTAAAGATGTTAGGTAAAAATTGAGGGATTTCTTCTTCCACTGCCGGAGCTTGGACCTCCATGGCCTTCTTGGTCCCTTCATCCTTGTGGGTCTCCTCCGGTTCTTCTCTTTTCAGCTCTATCTTCAATAGCCAAGCATCCTTGTCTTCATGTTGAGAGAGGGCGACGCCATGGTGCTCTAGATCTGAATCAAGAACAACTCGAAACGAAAACAGAGGATATTTGCGTGATACAGTGGTCAAAACCTTTGGGAGTATATATAATGAATTTTTACCGACCAAAATATGTAAAGTGCAAGAAAACGGAGTCCGGGAGGCACACGAGGTGCCCACGAGACAGGGGGGGGCGCCCAGTAAGGGTGGGCGCGCCCTCCACTCTCGTGGGGGCCTCGTGTCCCTTTCGAAGTACTTCTTTCTTCCTAAAATTCTCAAATAATCCAAAACTGATAAAAATTGCCATTGGAGTTGTTTTGGGATCGGTTTACTTACCGTACCACATACCTATTCCTTTTCGGAGTCTGTAACGTTCTGTAAAGTGTCCCTTATGTATTCCTCCGGGTTTACGTTTCAATAATATTAGTTTCAACATCAATAGGATTACCTGAAATATAATGTTTAATTCTTTGACCGTTTACCACCCTTGGACTTGTGCCTTCGAAGTTGCTGATCTTTATGGCACCAGAACGATAGACCTCCTCGATAAGGTAGGGTCCTTTCCATTTAGAGAGAAACTTTCCTGCAAAAAAAAATCTTAAACGAGAGTTGAATAATAACACATAATCACCTACGTTAAACTCACGCTTTTGTATCCTTTTATCATGCCAGCGCTTGACTTTTTCTTTGAATAGCTTGGCATTCTCATAAGCTTGGGTTCTCCATTCATCAAGTGAGCTAATATCAAACAACCTCTTCTCGCTGGAAAGTTTGAAGTCATAATTGAGCTCTTTAATAGCCCAATATGCTTTATGTTCAAGTTCAAGAGGTAAATGACATGCTTTTCCATAAACCATCTTATATGGAGACATACCCATAGGATTTTTATATGCAGTTCTATAGGCCCATAATGCATCATCAAGTTTTTTGGACCAATTCTTTCTAGATCTATTAATAGTCTTTTGCAAAATTAATTTGAGCTCTCTATTGCTCAACTCTACTTGACCACTAGACTGCGGATGATAAGGAGATGCGATTCTATGATTGACATCATACTTAGCAAGCATCTTACGGAAAGCACCATGAATCAAATGTGAACCACCATCAGTCATAAGATATCTAGGGACTCCAAACCTCGTAAAAATAACTTCTGTAAGCATTTTAATAGAAGTGTTATGATCAACACTACTAGTTGGAATAGCTTCTACCCACTTAGTAACGTAATCAACAGCAACTAAAATATGTGTATAACCATTAGAGGAAGGAAAAGGTCCCATATAATCAAAGCCCCAAACATCAAACGGTTCAATAACAAGAGAATAATTCATAGGCATTTCTTGACGTCTACTAATATTACCAATTCTTTGGCATTCATCACAAGATAAGACAAACTTACGAGCATCTTTGAAGAGAGTAGGCCAATAAAAACCAGATTGTAGTACCTTATGTGTAGTTCTATCTCCAGCGTGGTGTCCTCCATATGATTCAGAGTGACACTTGCATAGGATCTGTTCCTGTTCATGCTCAGGTACACAACGTCTAATAACACCATCTACTCCTTTATAAAGGTGTGGGTCATCCGAAAAGTAATGTCTTAAATCATAAAAGAACTTTTTCTTTTACTGGTATGTGAAACTAGGTGGTATAAATTTAGCAATAATATAATTAGCATAATCAGCATACCATGGAGCAGTACGAGAAGCATTAATGACCGCTAATTGTTCATCAGGAAAGCTATCATCAATAGGCAGTGGGTCATCAAGAACATTTTCTAACCTAGACAAGTTATCTGCAACGGGGTTCTCAGCTCCCTTTCTATCAATAATATGTAAATCAAACTCTTGGAGCAGGAGAACCCATCTAATGAGTCTAGGCTTAGCATCTTTCTTTTCCATAAGATATTTAATAGCAGCATGATCAGTGTGAATAGTAACTGGAATCAACAATATAAGGTCTAAACTTATCACATGCAAACACAACCGCTAAGAATTCTTTTTCAGTAGTAGCATAATTTCTTTGGGCAGTCTCAAGAGTCTTACTAGCATACTGGATAACATTCAATTTCTTATCGACTCTTTGCCCTAGGACATCACCTACAGCATAATCACTAGCATCACACATAATTTCAAAAGGTAAATTCCAATCAGGTGGCTGAACAACAGGTGTAGTGATCAAGGCTTTCTTAAGTATTTCAAATGCTTCTACACAATCATCATAAAAGACAAAAGGAATATCTTTTTGCAATAAATTAGTCAAAGGCCTAGAGATCTTAGAAAAGTCCTTAATGAACCTCCTGTAAAAACCAGCATGACCAAGGAAACTTCTTATACCTTTTATGTCCTTGGGACATGGCATCTTTTCAATAGCATCAACTTTAGCTTTATCAACTTCAATACCTCTCTCGGAAATCTTATGCCACAAGACAATGCCTTCATTAACCATAAAGTGACACTTTTCCCAATTCAGAACGAGACTAGTGTCTTCGCATCTCTGCAAAACTCGATCAAGGTTGCTCAAACAATTATCAAAGGAGGATCGATAAACAGAGAAGTCATCCATGAATACCTCGCAAATCTTTTCACAAAAATTAGAGAATATAGCCATCATGCATCTTTGAAAGGTAGCAGGTGCATTACATAAACCAAAAGGCATACGTCTATAAGCAAAAGTACCGAAAGGGCAAGTAAAAGTAGTTTTTGCTTGATCTCCCGCTGACACAGGTATTTGAGAGAACCCAGAATAACCATCTAGAAAGCAAAAGTGTGTGTGTTTGGATAGTCTTTCTAGCATTTGATCAATAAAAGGTAAAGGGTAATGATCTTTCTTAGTAGCTTTATTTAATTTACAAAAATCAATTACCATCCTATAACCTGTAATAATTCTCTGTGGGATCAATTCATCTTTATCATTAGGAACAAGGGTAATACCTCCCTTTTTAGGAACACAATGGACTGGGCTTACCCAATCACTATCAGCAACGGGATAAATTATACCTACCTCAAGGAGCTTTAGTATCTCCTTTCTTACCACTTCTTTCATCTTAGGATTTAATTGTCGTTGATGATCTCTAACTGGTTTGGTATCGTCCTCCAATTTAATTTTGTGTTGGCATAATGTGGGACTAACGCCCTTAAGATCATCCAGAGTATATCCAATAGCAGCTCGATGCTTCTTTAGAGTTTTCAATAATCTTTCTTCTTCTTGCTCTGAAAGGTTAGCACTAATAATAACATGATATATTTTCTTTTCATCAAGATAAGCATACTTAAGATTATCAGGTAAAGGTTTAAGTTCGAACACGGGATCACCCTTGGGTGGAGGGGGATCCCCAAGAATTTCAACGGGAAGGTTATGTTTCAAAATAGGTTCCTGTTTAAGGAATACTTCATCTATTTCCCTTCTTTCTTTCATAAACATATCATTTTAATGGTCTAGCAAATATTGTTCTAACGGATCAGTAGGAGGCACGACAATAGAAGCAAGACCAATTATTTCATCCTTACTAGATAATTCTCTATCACGGGGTTGTCTACGAAATTTAGCAAAATTAAACTTATGAGTCATATCATCTAAGCCAATCGTAACAACATCCTTCTCGCAATCAATCTTAGCTTTAACAGTGTTTAAGAAGGGTCTACCAAATATAATGGGACAAAAGGCATCATGTGGAGAACCAAGAACAAGAAAATCAGCAGGGTATTTGACCTTCCCACACAAGACTTCAACATCTCTAACAATCCCCAAAGGCTTAATAGTATCTCTATTAGCAAGCTTAATAGTAACATCAATATCTTCTAACTCAACAGGTACAATATCATGCACAATATCTTGGTATAAGGAAATAGGTATTGCACTAGCACTAGAACCCATATCACATAAGACATGATAACAATGATCTCCTATTTTAACAGAAATAACAGGCATGCCTACAACGGGTCTATGTGTCTTAGCATCTGGTTTAACAATATTAGCAATTTCACCACAAAAGTAAATAACATGCCCATCTAAATTATCATCCAAGAGATCTTTAACCATAGCAATACTAGGTTCAACTTTGATTTGCTCAGGAGGTGTATAAGTCCTAATATTACTCTTACAAACAATAGTTGAAGTTTTAGCATGATCCTTTATCCTAACAGGGAATGGGGGTTTCTCAACATAAGTAGTAGGAACAATAGGATCACTATAAGTGATAGTCTTTTCTTCAACTGTAATAGGTGCAACTACTTCCACTTCAATAGGAGGATTATATTTAAACCACTTCTCTTTAGGGAGATCAACATGAGTAGCAAAAGATTCACAGAAAGAAGCTACTATCTCAGAGTCAAGTCCATACTTAGCGCTAAATCCACGAAAAGCATCGGTGTCCATAAAAGATTTCACACAATCGAACTTAGGTGTCATACCTGACTCCTTACCATCGTCGGAACCCCAATATTCAGAGTTGCGTTTAATTCTTTCCAATAAGTCCCATTTGAAATCAATTGTCTTCAGCATATATGAACCAGCACAGGAAGTATCGAGCAGGTTGCGATTATCAAGAGAAAGCCGAGCATAATTTTTTTGAATAATCATTTCCCGAGAGAGCTCATGATTGGGGCATGAATATAACATTGACTTAAGCCTCCCCCAAGCTTGAGCGATGCTTTCTCCTTCGCGAGACCAGAAATTATATATGTAATTACGATCACGATGAACACGATGCATAGGATAGAACTTCTAGTGAAATTCCAACTTCAATCGCTTATAATTCCAAGATCCAGTATCATCACATAGCCTAAACCATGTCAATGCATCTCCCTTCAAAGATAAAGGGAAGACCTTCCTTTTGACAACATCATCTGGGATACCTGCAAGCTTAAATAATCCACAAACTTCATCCACAAAGATAAGGTGTAAATCAGGATGCAACGTTCCATCTCCTGCAAATGGATTAGCTAGCAGTTTCTCTATCATACCCGAAGGAATCTCAAAATAAACATTTTCATAAAGTTCAGTAGGTTGAGGAGCAACTCTTTGCTCTACTGGTCAAGGTGAAGATGCCCCGAACAAGCCCCTCAAAGGATTAGTTTCCATAGTACAAGTAACAAAAAATTTCAGCACACTATATAAATGTTTCCTTACCAAGTTCCACTCACCAAAAGCGCTACACTCCCCGGCAACGGTGCCAGAAAAGAGTCTTGATGACCCACAAGTGTAGGGGATCTATCGTAGTCCTTTCGATAAGTAAGAGTGTCGAACCCAACGAGGAGCAGAAGGAAATGATAAGCGGTTTTCGGTAAGGTTTTCTGCAAGCACTGAAATTGTAGGTGATAGATAGTTTTGTGATAAGATAAATAGTAACGAGTAAACAGTAAACAAAGTAAATAAAGTGCAGAAAGGTGGCCCAATCCTTTATGTAGCAAAGGATAAGCCTGGACAATTTCTAATAATGAGAAAGGAGCTCCCGAGGACACGTGGGAATTATCGTCAAGCTAGTTTTAATCACGTTCATATGATTTGCGTTTGGTACTTTGATAATTTGATATGTCGGTGGACTGGTGGTTGGGTACTGCCCTTACTTGGACATGCATCCCACTTATGATTAACCCCTATTGCAAGCATCCGCAACTACAACAAAAGTATTAAGGTAAACCTAACCATAGCATGAAACATGTGGGTCCAAATCAGCCCCTAACGAAGCAACGCATAAACTAGGGTTTAAGCTTCTGTCACTCTAGCAACCCATCATCTACTTATTACTTCCCTATGCCTTCCTCTAGGCCCAAACAATGGTGAAGTGTCATGTAGTCGAAGTTCACATGACACCACTAGAGGAGAAGACAACATACATCTCATCAAAATATCGAACGAATACCAAATTCACATGGCTACTAATAGCAAGACTTCACCCATGTCCTCAGGAACAAACGTAACTACTCACAAAGCATATTCATGTTCATAATCAGAGGTGTAATAATATGCATTAAGGATCTGAACATATGACCTTCCACCAAGTAAACAAATAAGTATCAACTACAAGGAGTAATCAACACTACTAGCAACCCACAGGTACCAATTTGTGGTTTTGGATACAAGATTGGATACAAGAGATGAACTAGGGTTTGAGAGGAGATGGTGCTGGTGAAGATGTTGATGGAGATTGACCCCCTCCCGATGATAGGATCGTTGGTGATGATGTTGGTGATGATTTCCCCCTCCCGGAGGGAAGTGTCCCCAGCAGAACAACTCTGCAAGAGCTCTAGATTGGTTCCGCCAAGGTTCCGCCTCATGGCGGCGGAGTTTCGTCCCGTAAGCTTGCCCACGATTTTTTCCAGGGTAAAAGCCTTCATATAGCGGAAGATGGACATTGGAGGGCCACCGGGGGGCCCAGGAGACAGGGGGGCGCGCCCAGTAGGGGGGGGGGGCGCCCCCCACCCTCCTGGCCAGGGTGTGGGCCCCCTGATGTATTTCTTTCGCTCAATAATTCTTAATAAATCCAAAAACATGTTTCGTGGAGTTTCAGGACTTTTGGAGCAGTGCAAAATAGGTTTCCAATGTTTGCTCCTTTTCCAGCCAGAATTGCAGCTGTCGGCATTCCCCCTCTTCATGGTAAACCTTGTAAGATAAGAGAGAATAGCCATAAGTATTAAGATATAATGTGTAATAACAGCCCATAATGCGATAATTATTGACATAAAAGCATGATGCAAAATGGACGTATCAGCCGTCCAGTTGGCCACACAGGTAAGCTGGGTATGTTCTTTCCTATTTGCATTTTCTTTTTGTTTTCTCTCTTTTGTAATTGATTTGATTTGATTTTTATACCAAACCATTTTTATAAATTTGAGAATTAACATGTGGCCTGCTAAAATATATTCGAAGGCACTCAATTTTTTTAAAAATTATTGGATTTATATTTAATATATAACAAATATAAATCCAATGCCAATAATTATCGGATTAACCCAAATGCCCAAAATAAATATTTCTGAGATTTAAAAAATATTGGTTTGAGTTTTACCTCTTGCCAATATTCTCATGGAGAAACAAGAACATTTTCTTGGACTTGTTTCAAGGGATTTTAATGTTGATCGTTTTAAAATATTTCCAAGGCTTTGAAAATTCCCTCAATTCAATTTCCCTTGAAATTAAAATGATGCATCCATGCTTCTAATGCAACAATTACAAGAAAAACTCTAGGGCTGTGACAGCTCATCCCCACTAAACAAGAATCTCGTCCCGAGATTCAAGACACGAGGTAAGAAGACAAAGGGGACATGGAGCTGACACAGTCTTCATGATCCATTGCATTCTTGAAGATGTTGATTCATTGCATCATGTTGATCTTTATGTTCTTGCTTCGAGATATTCACCCAAACATGACGACAGAAAGAAACTCTACAAGAATCGTTCTTCTCGAAGATCTAGCAACTCAAAGATCAACTCATAGAATGAGACGTTGAAACATATATCGAGCTGAGGAACAAAACACACTTCAGGGTTGATGGAAGGAAGTAGACAACGATGGTTCAATTTGGTAGGCAACAATTCCATGCTTAAGTAAGATGGTGCATGATTTTCAAAGTAGCGAGGAGTTAATTGCCATGATTCCGTAACGAGGCACCTTAGGGAAGGTGTCACGTAGAATTATTTCCTTAAGTGGCAAAAAGAATTACTTTTGATACATAGATCATTGAAACTCTCCATACTAGCCTGAGGCAACTCACAATGGATCATTTGAAGGAATTCGAAAGAATGGCATACTCAGTTTGAAAAAAATGGAGTTGTAGATCAACTTGGCAACGAGGGCATGTTCCATTTTATATCGAGGACGTAACCTAGCGTCTAAGCGTGCTCTCATGAACTTGAGCATTTCCATATTCATCAGGGTTTTACCAACATCCGTGCCAAGGATCCTGGCAACACATCATACTACCATGATGAACAATGATGGAGAATGTAGATGCAAAGGAAGACAACACTTTCTCAGATTTCACCTTGGCCAAGCCAAGGGAACGAAATCTGGATGATAGATGGAGAGACATTTAGCACTCCGCTTCTAATGTTATCCTTGATGTACTAACATCACCCAATTATAGATTTTGTTTGGTATCGAGAACATCAAGTAAAGGTCGGACTTCGGGAACACAACACATCCATAAGGAATACTTATAGGATAGATCATAGAAGATCCTCATGGGGAAGTGACCAAATGGCTTAATTAAGATACTACAATAATAGTTCTTCCAGCTAGGTGCATCCACTTTACCATAACCTACATCATATTTCTTGGGAGAAGTTCCAACCATCATATCTGCTTGAGATTCAGATCTGGTTGGTAGCAGGATATTTCACACAGCATGTCTGGAAAAGAAAGTTTGCAACACAAACCGACGAGATGACATTGCGAGATTCTCAGGAGATGAGCTACGATATCAGCTCCAAAACATGATTTGGATTCCAAGATACATGTGAACATAATGTCTAGGACAATCATGTCCACATGGAAATCTTACGACAAAACACTACCGAGTTTTGGTTGGGAACCATCATCGAGGATAGCGAAGTCCTTGCATAAGGCATGCTCTTAAGAAGGAACTTCCCTTCCTTGAACAAATCAATCAGTGGCTTGGTGTGCTAGGTAGTACATGTGGGATGGAGGTTGCAAATCAACCAGACCATAATACACTTCGCACGTTGCATGACTAACTTGGGATGATTCTAGAGGAAGCAAAAACAAGCTTTCTTGAATTCATGACGGCAACTTGCATCAGATGCACATGAACTAGATAAAGTCACTTCTTACACCAAACTTAAATGGCGCATTGTCGGGGGGTTGAACCCCAGGCAGGCAACGGAACCCGGATCTATTTCAAAAACAGCAGGGCCCGCATCGCCCCACAAACCGGGGCGCGCCAGGCCGGGTCGCTCGACCCGGCAAGGCGCGCAACCCGGCAAAGACCCTCGACTCGGCAAGGTACGTCGACCCAGCCGCAGTGGCCGACGCAAGGCAACTCAACCCGGCGCAACCCTGGCTTCCCCAGCAAGCCAGCCCACCTGTGGCGTCCACGGCAACCCAGCCATGGGTCAGCTCCCGTCCCATCTAGGCCGTACGATGGGACAAGACCGCAATCACCGATGACCAAGACTACAGTGCCCCCGCCCATGCCCGTGGTCAGCCAGAGCGTGGCAACAGTGCCCCTTACCTACCCGCTGACCAGGGCTGGCACGGCAACAGTGTCCCCGCCCTCACCGCTGACGACAACAAGCGGTGGCCTGACGGAGAACACTATGCGCGGCTCGACTTGGCCATGCCATGACGATCGACGAGACGGCGCACAGTCCCCCTAGGCACACGGGGCCCGCACCTAGGGGAACCCGGCGAACCACAAGCCCCCAAGCGGGACCCAGCCCGGTGTCCCGAACGCCGACAATACGGACCCACCGACTTGGCATATTACCATTGTAACCCTAGGTGGGTTGATCTATAAAACCCCCCAGGAGTCCACGCCCACAGGGGCACGGCATGATACGTGAGATCCCTGGCATGCAAAGCCAATGGAGATAAAGCAAGCAAGATAGGACTAGCTACTACCTAGCAACACCAGCGAGAAGGAGCAGCCCGAGCCTCGGCCAGCCTCCTTCCTCCTCGATACAGCTCCAGGAGCGACATTGTACTATCGACCATCCAACTAAACTCGCCAGGACTAGGGGTGTTATCTCTCCGGAGAGCCCCGAACCTGGGTATGTCCGGTGTCCTGCGCCCGCACATATCAACCTTGCCTCCCAAGCCCACCAGTGCCCTCGAGCCTCCTCCTCTATTTAACCATCCCTTGGCATCTGCCGTGCATCCACCACGACAGTTGGCGCCCACCGTGGGGCAGCTCGAGGATCTGGCCGGAAGCATGCTTCGGACGGGGCCCTTCTCCTACTCCGACGAGTCCGTCGCTCTGGCGGACAACGTCATTGGCACGCTCGCCGCCTCCTTCACCGTGTTGCGCATCTCCGACGCGCTCGCGGCCGACGAGTACCCCAGCGAGGTGCTCAGCTACTCCGACTCCCCGCTCCCTCTCAGCGGCGGATTCACTGCCGGGGCGATGAATGCCCACGTGGAGGTCTTCGTCACCGGCCATGGCGCCTCTTCCTCGTCAAGCAAGGCGAGAAGAGTCGCTGAAGCCGCGGCCGTCACGGCACGGACGGAGCCGTCCGACCTGCTGCGTGCCGCAATGCAGAGCCTCCGCATCCCCATCGGCACCGACGTCGACGCCACCAACGTTGCTGAAGCCCGAACCCATCTCGAGGACAGTTGCCAGCAGATGCTGGACCAGGCGCCAGCAGATGCTGGACCTGTCCGAGACGTTGGCCGCCACTAGACGCCGCCTAGAAGCTGCTCAGATGGAGCATGACGCTGCTCACAGATTCATGCCCGCCGCGGCCGAGCCAAGCCGGGTCGATACTCGCGCCCGGGGAGGAGCGACCAGCTGGGCCTTCGGCACCGTCCGAACCGTCTACGAGACCCCAGTCATGAACATGCGTGCTGCGGAGGCAGCCGCGGTCGGCCTCGACCAACTTGCGGGCGAGGAGCTCAAGGAGCGCATCGGGCGGATGCGCGAGCTCCTCCACGCCACCAACACCCAGCCGGATCGCCTCAACCAACTCGCCAAGCCGGTGGGGTCCGACTCCGCCTGCCCTGGCGGACTCGGCGAACTCCCGCACACGGCCTCCTTGCCGCCCGGCGAGGTGCACTCCGACCAAGCCCGGACCCGGCGCAACCCTGCCGGCACCGCTGCCGACACTCTGGGCAACGAGTCCGCCTTGGAGACCCAACACGGACCCGACCAGCCTGGCCGGCGTCCGGCTCCAGCCGACCCGGCCCCTTGGGGCCTGGCCGCCTGTCGACTTGGCCCGCGCGCCATCGACGACGCCGACGCACGCCACCACATCGATCAGCTCGCTCGCTCCCTGGAGGTGGAGGAGAGCGGCGCTATCGGGCCGGCGTGTTTCGGCCCACGCATCCGGGAGGAACCCTTCCACAAGGGATTCGTGCTTCCCCGCGACACCCCAAGTATAATGGGACTGTGAAGCTGGAAGACTGGCTCACCGACTACACCACGGCCATTGGCATCACCGGTGCCAATCGTCGTCTCGCCGTGCGCTACGCACCGCTCATGCTCCAAGGATTGGCCCGCACATGGTTGAACAGCCTGCTGATGGGCAGCATCAACGCATGGGTCGATTTCGAGGAAGCGTTTGTCCGCAACTTCACGGGGACGTACAAACGAGCCGGTTGCCCCAGCCAACTCGCCATGTGTGTGCAGGGGCCGACGGAGACCGGCCGCGAGTACCTCGCACGCTGGACCGAGCTCCGGAACAGCTGCGAGGGCGTCCATGAAGTCTAGGCGATCCAATACTTCGTCAGCGGGTGCCGAGACGGCACCCTCCTCAAGCACAAGCTTCTACGCTCCGACCGGCTACCATGGCCGCGCTCATGGTGACGGCGGACAAGTACGCCAACATCGACTCCGCCATGAAGATCCAAGTGGCGCTGGATGAGGCCGGCAAGGCAAAGCCGGTCCCTCCTCAGAAGCCGGCCGGCGAAAGCAGCCGGCAGCAGCACCACCAGAACAACAAGCACAAGGCCGAGCAGCCGGCGCAACATCACGACAACCGGCTCGTCGCGGCCGCCGAGCCCGTGGCGGACCCGGCAACAAAGCGCCGGCAGACCGGCAAGATGGCGTGGCAACCCGCCATGAGCTTTGAAGAGATGCTCGACACCCCATGCAAGCATCACAGCGGCGCAAGACCCTCCACGCACACGCTACAATAGTGCACCATCACCAAGCGCATCATGAGGGGTGACGTTCCGCCTCCTCCGGCTCTAGCTCCAGCTCCGGGCGCGGGGTAGCCGCCTCCGCCTCCCGCCGGCGGTGCGATGCGGAACGACGCCTACCCGGACCCAAACGCGGCCTATGTCGTCTTCACCAGCCTCAGCGACGACAAGCGCAGCGAGCGCCTCCTCTGGTAGGAGGTGAACACCGTCATCCCGGCTAAGACGGATTTCATGCATTGGTCGGATCGCCCGATCACCTGGACCCGAGAGGATCACCCGGTGGTCATGCCGAGTCCGGGTGGATACGCCCTCGTCCTCAACCCTACGATCGTTGCGCGGTGCACCTGCAAGTTCTCCCGAGTCCTCATCGACGGCGGCACCAGCATCAACATCCTCTACCGCGACATGATGACCAAGCCCAGCCTCTTGGCCGAGGACCTGGAGCCGACCCGGACCGTCTTCCACGGCATCATACCCGGCCTCTCCTGTTCAACCATTGGCCGGGCCAGGCTCGACGTCCTGTTCAGCGACAGCAGCCACTTCCGACGCGAACCAATCTGGTTCGAGGTGGTGGACCTGTCCAGCGCGTATCATGCACTGCTGGGCCGGCCCGCGCTTGCTAAGTTCATGGCGGTCCCCCACTACGCGTACCTGAAGATAAAGATGTCGGGTCCCAAGGGCCTCATTACCGTCACCGGCGACTACCGCAAGTCTCTGGAGTGCGCCCGAGACGGTGCCAAGCTGGCCGAGTCGCTGGTCATTTCCGAGGAGCAGTGCCAGCTCAAGCGGATCGTCGCCCTGGCCGGCGAGGCTTCTGACGCGTCAATCCCGACCCAGGACCCGGCAGATGAGGCCGCCTTCAAGCCCTCCAAGGAAACCAAGAAAGTGAAGCTGAACCTGGAAGATCCCAGCTGCAGCAAGTACGTTGTCATAGGCGCCTGCCTCGACGGCAAATAGGAAGGCGAGGTCGTCGACTTCCTCCATGAGAATCGGGATATCTTCGCATGGACCCCCAAAGACATGCCGGGTATCCCGAGGAAGTACGCCGAGCACAAACTCCACGTTCGCAAGGACGCCAAGCCTGTCCGTCAACCCCTCCGTCGATTTTCCGAAGAGAAGAGAAGAACCATTGGTGAAGAGGTCGCCAAGCTCTTGGCAGCCGGCTTCATAATGGAAGTGTTTCAAACCCAGTCCTCATCCTGAAGAAGAACAAGACCTGGCGCATGTGTATCGACTACACCACCCTCAAGAAGGCATGTCCCAAGGATCCGTCGCCCTCCCGCGGATCGACCAAGTCATCGACTCGACCACCGGGTGCGAGCTGCTATCCTTCCTGGACGCCTACTCCGGCTATCACCAGATCAAGCTGGATCCGGCCGATGCTCTGAAGACGTCCTTCATCACGCCCTTCGGGGCGTACTGCTACATCACCATGTCGTTCGGGTTGAAGAACGCCGACACCACCTTCCAACGTTGCATGCAGAAATGCTTGCTACCGCAACTCGGCAAGAACATCCACGTGTACGTGGACGATATCGTGGTGAAGACCAAGCAGCACCTCACACTCCTTGACGATATGAAGGAAACATTCGCCAACCTCCGTGAATACAAGGTCAAGCTCAACCTGGAAAAGTGCGTCTTCGGTGTCCCAGCCGGAAAGCTGCTCGGCTTCCTCGTCTCGGAACACGACATCGAGGCGAACCCGGAGAAGATCAAGGCCATCGAGCGCATGCGCAAGCCAACCCAGCTGCGCGATGTCTAGAAGTTCATAGGCTGCCTGGCCTCGGTCAGCCGGTTTCTGAGCCGGCTGGGCGAGAAGGCACCGCCCCTGTACCAACTGATGAAGAAAACAAGCCCGTTCGAGTGGAACGGCAAGGCGGACGAAGCCTTCCAAGACCTCAAGCGCATGCTCTCCACCGCACCCGTCCTGGCCGCGCCGACCAACAAGGAGCCGCTGTTGCTCTACATAGCCGCGACCTCGCGGGCGGTCAGCACGGTGCTGGTGGTCGAGCGACCGGAGAAGGGCAAGATCCAGACCGTTCAGCGACCGGTCTACTACCTGAGCGAAGTGCTCTCCACCTCCAAGCATAACTACCCGCACTATCAGAAGATGTGTTAATGCGTGTACCTCACACCAAGAAGCTGAAGCAGTACTTCCAAGAGCACGTCATCACCGTCGTGAGCACGGTGCTGATCGGAGAAATCATCGGGTGTCGGGATGCCTCTGGCCGGGTCGCCAAATGGGCGATCCAGCTAGTCGGCCACACCATCCTCTACGAGCCCCGCACCATGATCAAGTCTCAGGCCCTGGCCGATTTCCTCGTTGACTGGACCAAGACCCAGTACCTGCCGCCACCTCCCGACTCGACGCATTGGCGCATACACTTCAACGGTCCAAGATGCGACTCGGCTTAGGGGCCGGCATCGTACTGTCATCTCCGAAGGGCGACCGACTCCGCTATGCGCTCCAGATCCACTTTGCCGCCTCCCACAACGTCGCCGAATACGAAGCCGTTGTGCACAGCCTCCGGCTCGCCGAGGAACTCGGCATCCGGTGCATCCTCTGCTACGACGACTCAGACTTGGTGGTGCAGCAGTGCTCCGGCGAGTGGGAAACCCGCGACTCCAACATGGCAAGCTACCGCTTCCTCATCCAGAAGCTGTCCAGATCCTTCGATGGCTGCGAGTTCCTCCACGTCCCGCACGCGGAGAACGAGGCAACCGACACGCTCGCCAAGATCGCCTCATCACGTCAAGCCATCCCATCCGGCATCTCCCTCGAGCACCTGCGCAAGTCGTCCATCAAGCCGTTGCCGGACTCCGAGTCCATCCACGTCCCAGAAGACCCGGCCGTCGCCATCACCAACCCGGGGACTGCTGAACCCGTCCCGGGGACTGTTGAACCCGGCCCGGGGGCTGCTGAACCCGGCCCGGGGGCTGCTCAGGTCAGCCCGGCCACCATCACCCCGGACCCGGCCGTCGTTGTCGCCGACCCGGTGGCTGCTGAACCCGGCCCAAGGGCTACTCAGCTCAACCCGGCCACCATCATCCCGGACCCGGCCGTCGTCGTTGCCGACCCGGGGGCTGATCAACCCGGCCCAGGATCCGCTGACTCGGAACCCACCCAGGTGGCCATCTTCACCACCGTCACGGCCCCGTCTTGGGCCCTGCCGATATCAGAATGGCTGGAGAATGGGGTTCTCCCCATGGACGAGACCGAGGCTCGGCAAGTTCAGCGCCGGGCGTCCGCCTACAGCATCATCAACAACGAGCTCGTCAAGCGCAGCTCTACCGGCGTGTTCCAGCACTGCATCGAGCAGGATCGCGACATCGACATCCTCCTCAAGATTCACCAGGGTGAGTGCGGGCACCACGCCGCATCTCGATCCCTTGTGGCCAAGGCGTTCTGCCATGGCTTCTACTGGCCAATGGCCCTCGAAGATGCCGAGTCGCTCATCCTCTAGTGCAAAGGATGCCAGCGCTTCAGCAAACGCAGCCACCAGCCGGTGTCAGCACTTCGCACCATACCGATCGCCTGGCCCTTCGCGGTCTGGGGACTCGACATGGTGGGACCCTTCAAAACCGCTCGAGGCGGGATGCCGCACTTGCTGGTGGCAGTAGACAAGTTCATCAAATGGATCGAGGCAAGACCAATCAAGAAACTGGACGGGCCAACAACCGTCCGGTTCATCAAGAACATAGCAGTGCGCTATGACATGCCGAACAACATCATCACCGACAACAGCACCAACTTCGCCAAGGGCGCGCTCGAGCAATACTGCTCCGTCTCCGGCATCCGCCTCGACCTGGCCTCCGTGGCACATCCGCAGTCCAACGGGCAGGTCGAGCGGGCCAACGGACTCATCCTGTCCGGCATCAAGCCGTGACTCGTCGAGCCACTCGTCCGCTCACCCAGCAGTTGGCTCGACGAGTTGCCCGCTGTTCGCTAGAGTCTGCGCACAACACCAAACCGGTCGACAGGGTTCACCCCGTTTTTCCTCGTCTACGGATCCGAAGCCGTCATCCCGACCGACGTCGAGTTCGACTCGCCGCGCGTCACAATGTACACCAAAGCAGAGGCAAGAGAAGCACACGAAGACGGCGTCGACCTACTCGAAGAGGCGCGCCTTCTGGCACTTAGCCGCTCGGCTATCTACCAGCAAGGGATGAGGCACTACCACAGCAAGAAAATCAAGCCTCTCGCATTCCGTGAAGGCGATCTTGTCCTCCGACTCGTCCAAGAGCAGGCAGGCCAACACAAGCTGTCCTCTCCATGGGAAGGCCCGTTCATCGTGAGCAGGACTTTGCGCGACCGCAACGCCCACTACCTCATCGACGCGCACAAATCAAAGAAGCGCAAGAGGGACACCGTCGGTGAAGAAACGACCCGGCCGTGGAACGCGGAACTCCTCCGTCCATTTTACAGTTAGCCGCATGAATGTATGTATCAACGCCTTTTGTAAGCATATGAAACTATGGGGTCCCCGAACGAGACTCGAGGGCTACCTTTTGCCGACCAATTTATTGCGTCCATATTTCACATCACTTTACTACCGAACCCGGCCGCCGGCTCGACTAGCTCGACCCGGGGGCTCGTGGGCTAGCCGGCTTGATCACCACCCCGTCACTTTGCTTAGTGATTCCTGATAAAGTTAGGATGCCGCGGTCCCCCACTTCACCCTAAAACCGCAGATACAACTCTGGCTGACGGCGGGCAAGCACAATGGGCTAAAGCTCCCCTACGATTCATACACTAAGTCAAAGCCGCCGGGTCGACCAACCCGGCCCGACGCTCGTCAATTAAGTTAGCCACACGACCGGCTGCTCACCAACCGGCCAAGCCGGATTCCCGCCAGCCGGCCCAGTGGGTGTTTCGCTCGCGCTCAACGCTTCTAAGGACCCAACTCCTGTGGCCGCCTCTCAAAGAGCCGAACTCCTTGTCACGGACCGGTGCCTCGGCTGTCTGACTCGTGGGGGGGGGGGAGTTTCAGAGAGGTGCAACGCATGAAATAAGTCCGAAAAAAGCAGAAGGCAAAAAGCAAATAAACACTCACAACACTTACACATAAATGTGTCACATCCCTAGATCTGGTTTGCCCTAGCCTAGCTCCTCATGTGTGCATCATGTTTAAATTTCAATGAATTTGAATTGGGGATTGCCCAAACCCTAGCATCAAAGGAATTCACTAGGTTCAACTAAAAATTTTCTCAGTGATTCCAAATGGCTTTTAAAAATGTTCATCATTTTTGGATAATGTTGGAAACAATAACCAGAGGTGTTGCACATTTTTCCATGACATATTTGGGCTCTGAATTAAATCATATAGTATTTGAATTTGGGCATTTAAGTGCTAGTAAATATTTTAAATGTCCAAATAATCCCAAACTAAAATGTTCCATGCTGGATATATTCCATTTAGTGGCCATGAGCAGTTTGGTGATTTTTGGAGTTGCCTAGGTATTTTTAGAAAAACCACAAAGTTACAGAAAATTAGAAAAGCAGACAGAAATAAAAAGAGAGAGAGAGAGGGAAACTGACCTGGCAGCCCACCACCAGGCCCACCTAGCTGGCCCAGCCCAGCAGCCGCTCCAGCGAGCTGCTTGTCTTGGCCAGGCAGGCAGGCAGGTGCTCGACGCCGGCTCCAGCACGCGCCACGCAGCTGCCCATCGCCCTGCTTCCTCCCCTCGCCGCTCTGCTGGCCTGGACGACTTCCACCTCGTGCCCCGAACCCCCTGGACACCTCACTCGCTCTCGTGCCTCTCTCCCTCGCTCTCCCTCCGCCATGGCCGACGCTGCTGCGCCCGCGCCACCATGAAATCGCGTCCACCATCGTCCCCGTACCGAGCCACCGTGTCCAACAACTCCGCCGTCGTTGACTCCATCGAGCAGCCCGAGCCCCGAGCGCTCGTGAGCCCTGCTTCGTCTTCTTCGATCTCATCTTCACCGAGCACCGCCGGAGATCCCCTTCACCGTCGCCGCTGCACCAGCTCGTCCCCGACCGCGCCGTCTGCTCCTACGTGACCTCCGTGAGCCCAGCTACCTCCTTCCCCTTTCCTTTCTCGCTCTTGAGCACTGTAGCGACTGCACGAAGCTTCACCGCATGCGCCACCACCGAGCTCGTCACCGATGTGACTCCGACCACCCACTGGCCACACCACCATGTCCAACGCACTCACTGCACTCGCAGGAACCCGTAGCACAACTCCACGCGCCTCGCCGTTCCCCCTAGCGCCGTGTTCGACCTCGTTCGAACTCCGGCGACGTTTCCGGCCACCCCAAGCTCCACCACCGCCACCAAACTCTGCGGCTTGTTCCCAGCTATGCATAGATGCCCTCCGCCGCTCATTTGGTCGCCGAAACACGCTAATGCACTCTCATCGCCGCGTTTGGCCTCGCCAGCGGCTAAACGCCGGCGGGTTTGACCCGTTGACCTTGACCGAGTGGGCCCAGGTTGACTCCCCTGATTCTATGACAAGTGGGCCCCCCTCTGCTAATTAACTCAGTTTAGAACTAACTAAGTTTAGTTAGTTTAACTAACTGTTGACACGCGGGACCCACTGGTCAGGTTGACCTGGACGTCCCATTGACTCGCTTATGTCATGCTGACGCAGTAATGTTTTTCTAGATTTTAAATAAATCTATTTGATTTATTTAATTCCAGAAAATTTCCAAGACTTCTAAAAATCATATTAAATCAACCATAACTCCAAATGAAATTAATTATATATGAAAAATGATTAGAAAAATCAATCTATCCATCTGTACCATTTTCATGCATGTTAGAACAACTTAAAGTTGCTGTTTAGGACAATTCAATTAGTTGGCATTTAAGAAAGCACATATGGAGTTTGAATTTGAACCTAGTGTTCAAACCCACTCCATTTAACTTGTTGCTAGTTGCATTAGGCCAATTGACAACATATTGCCATGTCATGATCATGCATCGTATTGTGCATTGCATTGATTGTGTTTCCTTCTGTGTTGCTGCTATTTATCCCCTTTCGATAGATGTGATACCGACGATGAGATCAATGACACCGATGAAGAGCTATACTATCTTCAGAAGTGACAGGCAAGCAAAACCCCCTTGTTCATTCTGATACAATCCTACTCTCTCGCTCCTGCTCTCTTTTACTGCATTAGGACAACAACGATTCATCTGTTACTTGCTGCGGTAGCTGAACCCCTTTATCCTCTGCATGACCTGTCATTGCCACAGTAAATAGATGAAACCCACTAGCATGAGTAGGAGTTGTTTGAGCCCTGTTGTGCCTACTCATTCATGCTTGTTTGTCATGCCTACTACTGCTTAGAGTTGAGTCAAGTCTGATTCATCGGGGATGAATCAGACGTGTGTGAACATGTCCTACTGTGTGTGAGCTAAGTGTGTGAACACGATTTGGTAAAGGTAGCGGTGAGAGGCCATGTAGGAGTACATGGTGGGTTGTCTCATTGAAGCCATCCTCAGGAACTGAGTTCTATGTTTGTGATCGATGAAACAGCTACTACCACGCATTGGGCCCGAAACCAATGGACCCTCTCGGCTTCTTAATCACCCTTGTCCTCTGTCTAGGAGTTGCAAGTAGTTTCTGGTGTTTGTAGTATGCTGGAGGCCGTGGACAGCGCTGACCCGAGGGGTGGGCTGCGATGCGGTAGGCACGTGGCCGGGTATGCCGAGCGCCCGTTTGGTGTCACGGAACCCTGTACACATCGTTCGGGGCCGTATGTGGAAACCTCGGCCGGACTCCCTGCGGATGGAACCTGAATAGGCGATAAACCTGGACTAGAGACTTGAGTGTTTAGGTAGGTCGTGGCCGACACCCTCGTTGGGCTTCCGCTTGAAGGTTGCCGAGTACATGTCGTGTAAACGACGGTAAGTGGTGAGAGCATGTGTGAAGAAGTACACCCCTGCAGGGTTAACATCATCTATTCGAAAAGCCGTGTCCGCGGTAAAGGACTTCTGGGTTGCCTATAACAGTTAATAGACTAGTGAATGTGGATACTTTAAAATGCGCAAGATAAGCGTGAGTGCTATGGATGGCGTTCTCGTAGGGAGACGTGAGCGGATCCATAGTGGTGTATTGGTTGGTGAATTTGTGGACTCGTGTGCGCCACCTCAAAAGAGTTATTTGCAGTCGTAGTTCAGGATAGCCACTGAGTTAAAGCTGGCTTGCTGCAGTTAAACCCCACCATCCCTTTGTTGATAATGATGCATATGTAGATAGTTCTGATGTAAGTCTTGCTGGGTACATTTGTAGTCACGTTTGCCTATTTTACATTTTTGCAGAGACTTCTGTCTCACTAGTAGTTCCGCGTGGACTTCGACGTTTAGCTTGTTACCTCAGCTACGATCTTGTGCCCCGGTAGGATCTGGTAGATAGTCAGGCTTCTCAGCCTTTTTCATTTATAGATGTCTGTACTCAAACATGTTAAGCTTCTGCTTGAGCTTTGACTTGTATGCTCTAAATGTTGGGTCATGAGACCCATGTTTGTAATATCTCGCTCTCCGGAGCCTATTGAATAAATACTTGAGTTGTAGAGTCATGTTGTGATGCCATGTTGTATTTTGCACATATCGAGCATATTGTGTGTATGTTATTGAAATGCTTGGTATGTGTGGGATTTGACTATCTAGTTGTTTATCCTTGGTAGCCTCTCTTTCCGGGAAATGTCTCCTAGTGCTTCCATTGAGCCTTGGTAGCTTGCTACTGCTCCGGAACACTTAGGCTAGCCGGCATGTGTCCTTCTTCGTTCCTGTGTCTGTCCCTTCGGGGAAATGTCACGTGGTGTCTACCGGAGTCCTGCTAGCCCAGTTGCTATAGCCCGGATTCACTCGCTGATGACTGACACGTTCGTTGTTGGGTCATGTATGCCTGTCCCTGTAAGTTAGTGCCACTTTGGGTTCATGACTAGCCATGTCAGCCCGGGCTCCTTGTCATATGGATGCTAGTGACACTATCATATACGTGTGCCAAAAGGCCCAAACGGTCCCGGGCCTGGTAAGGCGACACCCGTGGGAATACCATGCGTGAGGCCGCAAAGTTATATGAGGTGTTACATGCTAGATCGGTGTGGCATTGAGTCAGGGTCCTGACAGTTTTGGTATCAGAGCTTGACTGCCTGTAGGTTCTCCAAGCCAAACTGGTCGAAGTTGAGTCTAGAAATGCTTTAGTTATATGTAGGGGAATTGATTGTGGGATGGAATGTAAGGCTCTTTTACTTCTTTACCTCATGCCTTTCTGATCTGAGTTATCTTATCTTTCCTACGGGGTTAAGGAACTAGGCTTTCTCTTATTTCTATCAGGATCACGTGTTACTAATCAGTAGACCCATAAGATTGTTGGATTTAAGCCTCAGTTCAGTTTCTACCTCTGTATGTTAACTATTGATCTCGAAACCTTGATATTGTGCTTCTGAGTGGTTATGCCACCATTTTTGTAGCATGTCTCCAATCTTTTGAAGCATTTACAACCGTTATGCTGTCCGAGTCATCCCAGGTTTCTAAATAGTCTGAAGCATTTGCAAAATCCCCTCCTCCCATTTCGAAGTTCCTTTGTGCCAGATTAACCACACTAATTGCTGAGTTGAGGTATTCTATTGCCTCGACATTTATGTTGGAGCTATTATTATGACCCTAGATGTCTAGAGTATCACCTAGTAATCTAGCCATGCTTTGTGTTCCCAGTGTGAGGATTCTGGCCATCATTCTCGAAAGCATCCCATGATGCCACTTAGTAGTAGGTATTCTACTCCTGGGTTTCTGAACCTGAGATTTCCCTACTTACTTCATGTTGATAGTGTTTGCTAGTTACTTTAGGATATTAGTAACATTTGCGATAGTCCTGGAGATTCGTGGTATATCCTTCTTCCAATACCATGAACCAATATGGCAGAAGTTCTTTGAACCGAAAGATCACAACAAAAGTGCTCTCGATGAGTTCTCGATTCTATGTTGTGACTCTGCCAGTCCTACCTCTTTGCATGGATTATCCCAAAGAAACTTGTTGAACTTGGTTCAACATATCAATCTATGCATCCACAACTCAAAAAATCATATGTTCCTTTGAGTTGTCCCCCTCTAGTTGTATTCCGATCCTTGTCTATCAATTGATAGTCAGGAGTGATTATGCATTCGTGTTATCGATGCCTATTACTCTTGTGGTCCGTCAAGCCATTCTATTCTAGAATGACTAGGAGAAACAAACTCCAGTATCTCATCCATTTCCAGGATTGGGTCAAAGTAGTTGTGCTCCCCAGATCAAATTGCTAATCTAGCTTTTGTTCTGCTCTACCTTGCAGTATTACCATCTTTATATTAAGATTATCATGAGAATTGCACACCATTCTATGAACTCTTGATACAGTGATATTTCTCACCCTCATTATTCATTTCTCGGCTCCCGTGTTGTTGCAACCGGAACGCCGACAAGTGAATCGTGATGTGTGAAATCTATACTCCTAGCAACTCTGTTGCTTGGTAGTTAAATGGACAATAACCTCATTCTTAGCGTGTTGGTTATTGAATCATCACCCTAAGGTTGATCGTGCTGCCTAGTTCTTATTTTTGGTGCACTCTCCGATCAATGAGTTAGGATTGTGTCAATCCCTTGCTCATTTGTTCATATAGTCTTGCCCTTAAAAGCAAGTGTTCTCGAGCTTAGTAACATATCGGTGATTCGTGATTTTCTGAATATCTTCTCAGAAGTTTCACCAGGTCGTCACCTGACCGCTATGTTGAGTTCATGATCAAGTTGGTTTATTCCTGTAAACCACCCCTTCTCCAAGAATTTGTGTTGGGTACCCCTGAGCTAGTTGGTTAAGCTGAACAACAACTTGGAGAGTTGGAAGGTAAAAGCTTGTCCGACTCAGTTCATTCCAAAGGGATATCTTTGTGTGTGTGTTGAAGAAAGATGATATCTTCATTGATTAGTCCTCATGATAAATTGTTGGACATATTGTCTTATTCAATCTCTGATTTGAGTATGGGATATTGTCAAATCAAATCAGAACCAACGATATTCTTAATGTTTTCTTACTCGTGGTCAATCCCTCGAGCATACACCATTATATCTCTTGGGTCTGACCAATGCTATCACTTGTTCACATAATTATGGAATTCCACTTACATGGAAACCTGGATGAATTGTTGTTGAACCCATCAGCAACATTTTTATCATCTCCATGATTCATGCAGAACATCCAGTTAGTATTGGGAATTTTTATAAACATTATCTTCATGACCCGTTTGTGAAGTATATGTTCGGATGAAAGAAGTGACTTCCTCTAATTCCTGTGCATTTGATGCTAGTTGCCGCCGTGAATTTGAGAAAGCATGTTTTTACCTCCTCTAGAATCATCCCAAGTCAGTTATGCACATGCGAAGTATTCTGTGGTCTGTTAGACTGATCATCTTCATTCCATATGAATTCCGTAGCACACTAAGCCACTGACTGCCTTGTTCAAGAAAAAGGAGTTGTTGTGCTATCCTAGGTCATGCACAAGATTCCGATATCCTCAATGATGGTTCCCCACCGGAACTCGGTAGTGTTTTATTATAAGATTACTACGTGGTCATGCTTGTCTGCGATAGCATGTTCACATGTATGTAGCAGAAATGGCTTATGTTTTGGAGTTTGCTACCGTAGTTCATTCCCCGAGATTCTCGCAACGCCGTCTCGTCGATTTGTGTTGCAAACTTTCATTTTTCTTTCTAGACTTGATGAGTCTAGAATATCCTGACACCAGCCAGATCTGAATCTCAGGCAGATATGATGGTTGGAATGTTTTCCCAAGAACTATAATATTGGTCTCTTTGTAACCCGGTAAAGTGGATGTCGTGGCCAACACATCTAGCCGAAAGACCCATTATTGTAGGCTCTTGATTGAGAAAGTTGGCAACCCCCCCATAAGGATTTCGTGGGATTTACTCCCTAGTTGACCCTTATGGATTTTTGAGATCCCGAAGTCCGACCTTTTACTTGATGTTCTAGATATCAAACCATATCTATGAATGGATTACGCTAGCACACCAAGGAGAACATTAAAAGCGGAGTGCTAAATGTCTCTTGGTCGATCATCCAGATTTTGTTTCCTTGGCTCTGCTAAGGTGAAATCTGAGAAGGTGTTATCTTCTTTTGCATCTGCATCATCCATCACCATTCATCATGGTAGTAAGTTGTGTTGCCAGGATCCTTGACACGGATATTGGTAAAACCTTGATGATTATGGAAATGCTCAAGTTCTTGAGAGCACGCACAAGCACTAGGTGTTATCATCATCATAACTAGGATTGCTCCTAGCTTCCTCGGTTATGCTATACATTTTCAAACAGTGGACTCACTCTCTGTTGTTGAGTTTCTTCCCAGTTACTAGAATCATTCCCAGCATTTGTGTTTTGTTTCCAGCTTGCACCGTCATTGTGCCATCCTACCTTGGGTCCCATCCATCTCCGATGATAAGCAAAATCAACCCTTGTGTTGTATTAAACAAGGTAATCCACATCATCCATACTGGTCCGGGTATGTCATTCCACCGAACTCCTCCAAATGATCGATTTTGATTTGCCTTAAGCTGGTATAAAGAATTTCAATGATCTCGGAATCAAAGGTAATTCTTTTTGCCACTTAAGGGGATATTTCTACGAGTCACCCTCCTCCAAGATGTCTCGTTATGGTATCATGGCAACCCAACTCCTCGCTACATTGACAACCGTTCACCACCTTCTTAAGCGTGAAATTGTTGTCTACCTAGTGAACCTTCGTCATCTGCTTCACCCCATTCCTCTAGATGCGTGCTTCGCATCTCAGCTCATGAGATGTTCCTATGTCTCATTCCATGAGTGGATCCTGAGTTGCTCGATCTTCGAGAAGATCAATCCTTCTAGAGTTTCTTTTTCCTCTCATTGTCATGTTGGTAGGAGTTCCTGGAGCAAGACATCGAGACAATGATGGTGATCGAATCAACGTTCATTTGAAGTGCAACCTGGATCATGAAGATTGTGTTAGATTGCGCTCCCCCTTCATCTTACCCTCACAACTTGAATCTTGGGACGAGATTCTTGTTTAGTAGGGGTGAGTTGTCACATCCCTAGATCTGGTTTGCCCTAGCCTAGCCCCTCATGTCTGCATCATGTTTAAATTTCAATGAATTTGAAATGGGGATTTCCCAAACCCTAGCATCAAAGAAATTCACTAGGTTCAACTAAAAATTTTCTCAGTGATTCCAAATGGCTTTTAAAAATGTTCATCATTTCTGGATAATGTTGGAAACAATAACCAGAGGTGTTGCACATTTTTTCATGACATATTTGGGCTCTGAATTAAATCATATAGTATTTGAATTTGGGCATTTAAATGCTAGTAAATATTTTAAATGTCCAAATAATCCCAAACTAAAATGTTCCATGCTGGATATATTCCATTTAGTGGCCATGAGCAGTTTGGTGATTTTTGGAGTTGCCTAGGTATTTTTAGAAAAACCACAAAGTTACAGAAAATTAGAAAAGCAGAAAGAAATGAAAAGAGAGAGAGAGGGAAACTGACCTGGCAGCCCACCACCAGGCCCACATAGCCGGCCCAGCCCAGCAGCCGCTCCAGCGAGCTGCTTGTCTTGGCCAGGCAGGCAAGCAGGTGCTCGACACCGGCTCCAGCACGCGCCACGCAGCTGCCCGTCGCCCTGCTTCCTCCCCTCGCCGCTCTGCTGGCCTGCACGACTTCCACGTCGTGCCCCGAACCCCCTGGACACCTCACTCGCTCTCCTGCCTCTCTCCCTCGCTCTCCCTCCGCCATGGCCGACGCTGCTGCGCCTGCACCACCATGAAACCGCGTCCACCATCGTCCCCTTACCGAGCCACCGTGTCCAACAACTCCGCCGTCGTCGACTCCGTCGAGCAGCCCGAACCCCGAGCGCTCGCAAGCCCTGCTTCGTCTTCTTCGAGCTCATCTTCACCGAGCACCGCCGAAGATCCCCTTCACCGTCGCCGCCGCACCAGCTCGTCCCCGACCGCGCCGTCTGCTCCTACAAGACCTCCGTGAGCCCAGCTACCACCTTCCCCTTTCCTTACTCGCTCTCCAGCACCGTAGCGACTGCACGAAGCTTCACCGCACGCGCCGCCACCGAGCTCGTCGCCGACGTGAGTCCAGCTACCCACTGGCCACACCACCATGTCCAACACACTCACCGCACTCGCAGGAACCCGTAGCACCACTCCACGCGCCACGCCGTGCCCCCTAGCGCCGTGTTCGACCTCGGCCGAACTCCGGCGACCGCCAAGGTCATCTCCGGCGACGTTTCCGGCCATCCCAAGCTCCACCACCGCCACCAAACGCTGTGGCTTGTTCCCAGCTACGCGTAGATGCCCTCCGCCGCTCATTTGGTTGCCGGAACACGCTAATGCACTCTCACCGCCGTGTCTGGCCTCGCTGGGGGCTAAACACCGGCGGGTTTGACCCGTTGACCTTGACCGGGTGGGCCTAGGTTGACTCCCCTGAGTCTATGACAAGTGGGGCCCCCTCTGCTAATTAACTCAGTTTAGAACTAACTAAGTTTAGTTAGTTTAACTAACTGTTGACACGCGGGACCCACTGGTCAGGTTGACCTGGACGTCCCGTTGACTCGCTTACGTCATGCTGACGTCAGGCTGACGCAGTAATGCTTTTCTGGATTTTAAATAAACCTATTTGATTTATTTAATTCCAGAAAATGTCCAAGACTTCTAAAAATCATATTAAATCAACCGTAACTCCAAATGAAATAAATTATATATGAAAAATGATCAGAAAAATCCAATCTATCTATCTGTACCATTTTCATGCATGTTAGAACAACTTAAAGTTGCTGTTTAGGACAATTCAATTAGTTGGCATTTAAGAAAGCACATATGGAGTTTGAATTTAAACCTAGTGTTCAAACCCACTCCATTTAACTTGTTGCCAGTTGCATTAGGCCAATCGACAGCATATTGCCATGTGATGATCATGCATCATATTGTGCATTGCATTGATTGTGTTTCCTTCTGTGTTGCCGGTATTTGTCCCCTTTCGATAGATGTGATACCGACGATGAGATCGATGACACCGATGAAGAGCTATACTATCTTCAGAAGTGCCAGGCAAGCAAAACCCCCTTGTTCATTCCGATACAATCCTACTCTCTCGCTCCTGCCCTCTTTTACTGCATTAGGACAACAATGATTCATCTATTACTTGTTGCGGTAGCTGAACCCCTTTATCCTCTGCATGACCTGTCATTGCCACAGTAAATAGATGAAACCCACTAGCATGAGTAGGAGTTGTTTGAGCCCTGTTGTGCCTACTCATTCATGCTTGTTTGTCATGCCTGCTACTGCTTAGAGTTGAGTCAGGTCTGATTCATCGGGGATGAATCAGAGGTGTGTGAACATGTCCTACTGTGTGTGAGCTAAGTGTGTGAACACGATTTGGTAAAGGTAGCGGTGAGAGGCCATGTAGGAGTACATGGTGGGTTGTCTCATTGAAGTCGTCCTCAGGAACTGAGTTCTATGTTTGTGATCCATGAAACAACTACTACCACGCATTGGGCCCGAAACCAATGGACCTTCTCGGCTTCTTAATCACCCTTGTCCTCTGTCCAGGAGTTGCAAGTAGTTTCTGGTGTTTGCAGTATGCTGGAGGCCGTGGGCAGCGCTGACCCGAGGCATGGGATGTGATGCGGTAGGCACGTGGCTGGGTATGCCGGGCGCCCATTTGGTGTCACAGAACCCTGTACACATCGTTCGGGGCCATATGTGGAAACCTCGACCGGACTCCCTGCGGATTGAACCTGAATAGGCGATAAACCTGGACTAGAGACTTGAGTGTTTAGGTAGGTCATGGCCGACACCCTCGTTGGGCTTCCGCTTGAAGGTTGCCGAGTACATGTCGTGTAAACGACGGTAAGTGGTGAGAGCGTGTGGGAAGAAGTACACCCCTGCAGGGTTAACATCATCTATTCGAATAGCCGTGTCGGTGCTAAAAGACTTCTGGGTTGCCTATAACAGTTCATAGACAAGTGAAAGTGGATACTTTAAAATGCGCAAGATAAGCGTGAGTGCTATGGATGGCGTTCTCGTAGGGAGACGTGAGCGGATCCATAGTGGTGTATTGGTTGGTGAATTTGTGGACTCGTGTGCGCCACCTCAAAAGAGTTATTTGCAGTCGTAGTTCAGGATAGCCACTGAGTCAAAGGTGGCTTGCTGCAGTTAAACCCAACCATCCCTTTGTTGATAATGATGCATATGTAGATAGTTCTGATGTAAGTCTTGCTGGGTACATTTGTACTCACGTTTGCCTATTTTATGTTTTTGCAGAGACTTCTGTCTCACTAGTAGTTCCGCGTGGACTTTGACGTTTAGCTTGTTACCTCAGCTACGATCTTGTGCCCCGGCAGGATCTGGTAGATAGTCAGGCTTCTCAGCCTTTTTCATTTATAGATGTCTGTACTCAGACATGTTAAGCTTCTGCTTGAGCTTTGACTTGTATGCTCTGAATGTTGGGTCGTGAGACCCATGTTTGTAATATCTCGCTCTCCGGAGCCTATTGAATAAATACTTGAGTTGTAGAGTCATGTTGTGATGCCATGTTGTATTTGCACATATCGAGCATATTGTGTGTATGTTATTGAAATGCTTGGTATGTGTGGGATCTGACTATCTAGTTGTTTATCCTTGGTAGCCTCTCTTACCGGGAAATGTCTCCTAGTGCTTCCACTAAGCCTTGGTAGCTTGCTATTGCTCCAGAACACTTAGGCTGGCCGGCATGTGTCCTTGTTCGTTCATGTGTCTGTCCCTTCGGGGAAATGTCACGCGGTGTCTACCAGAGTCCTGCTAGCCCAGTTGCTATAGCCCGAATTCACTCGCTGATGACCGACACGTTCGTTGTTGGGTCATGTATGCCTGTCCCTGTAAGTTAGTGCCACTTTGGGTTCACGACTAGCCATGTCAGCCCGGGCTCCTTGTCATATGGATACTAGCGACACTATCATATACGTGTGCCAAAAGGCGCAAACGGTCCCGGGCCTGGTAAGGCGACACCCGTGGGAATACCGTGCGTGAGGCCGCAAAGTGATATGAGGTGTTACATGCTAGATCGGTGTGGCATTGAGTCGGGGTCCTGACAAAATGTTTCAAGCAAAGGCCCACGACCCAAGTTCATTACACCCTGAAAACCCTCAGTGGGTGGGTGGACCTGCTACCTAACAGAGTTGTCTACAAAGATTCTCAGGAATTCCCAGCGCCGCGTCGCGACGTCGACGGCTCCCCCCGGCCGGCCTCCGGGTCCAGCGAAGCACCGGTGTCCTCTTTGGATTCCGCGTCACCGTAGACGCCCGTCTCCTCTAAACTGCCCTCCAGGTCGCGAAGAAGCAAGCCGTAGTCGTCGCCATCCACGACCGCGCCGTCTTCCATCCGCTCCGGATGGAACTCGTTGTGGAAGGCGAACTCGGCGATATAGCTGGCCTGGGAGGCGATCCGGCCGGCCTACTCCTGCAGCAACTGCTCCGAGCCAGCGCGCTGACCCATCAGCACGTCCAGCTAAAGATCCGGATGCCAAGACAACGTGATTCAGAGCGCCGTCTTAGCACCGGCCCAGGCGGCGGAAACGCGCCAGAGGTGATCCGGGCCCATCTCCAACCAGCGCGCGAGGCGCGAGAAGCTGCATGGATGGACGGAGTCCGGCCACAAGGTCGCCATCATCGCAGTGCCCGCTCGAGACAGCCGCTCCATCTGTGTCCCCAAGACCCGCAGCTGGGTCTCAACAGCGGCAATGATCTCCAGGAAAGTCCAGGCCGTCAGCGGATCCGTTCCAGACCCAAAAACGCCGGTCGGGTCGCGCTGATAGCGGACAGCTTCCTCCGCCAGCCGCCGCGTCTCCGGGAAGGCCCCTGCAGCCAAAAAAGAAGCAAGTCAGAAGAGCAACAAAGAAGAAAGGGCCGAGTCCCGACCCGGCAAACAATGAAGAAGCAACACTTACTGGAGAAAGACTCTTCCAGGTGTTGCGCCTCGAGCAACGTACCACGTCACTCCCGCTCCAAGACACGGTCCCGCTCCCCGAGCGCCTTCTCCAGGTCGGCCGCCTTAGCAAGGGCCGCCTTCAGCTCGGCATCCTTGTCTTCGGCCGCCTTCTCGGCCGCCTCGCGACGGCGAGCCTCGGCCTGGCGGGCCTCCTCAGCCGTGGTGGCATGCTCCCGCAGACGCTCCACCTCGGCCTGGAGCCGGCCCTTGTCGTCGACCAGCTGGCCGCGTTGCTAGTCCGCCTCGACCAGGGCCTGCTGCGTCTCCACCACCTTGGTGGCCTCCGCCTTAAGAAGCTCCACCTCGACCTCGAGGCAGCTCTTGTGACCCGCCAGCTGCTCGTGCAACCAGTTGGCCTTGTCAAGAGACCGCCGGGCAGCGGCCGCCTCCGCCTTCGCCTGCGCCGCCTCGAAGCCGAGATGGCCGGAATCAGCAACAAGCCGGTCATAGTGATGACGAGCCCGGAACAGCCGGGTCCACCAAGATAGCACCTCGGCTGCGAAGAAGATGAACTCAGCAGAAAGAAAAAGACAAGACCTAAGATTTGTCCCAACTGTTACACAGTTGGCCCGAATCTCGGGGGCTACACCCAGTGGGTGCGCTAGCGCACCCCCACTAGAAGAAAAGAACACAACAAAGTACCTGCGGCGACGTGAAGCTCCTCCTCCTTGGCAGCGAGCTGCTCCTTGAGCTCCCGATGCTTGCCCAGGAGCCGGTTGAAGGCGGCAACCCGGAAGGCATCAAGGTGCTAAAAAAGAAGACCAAAGTCAACACAAGGCCAATGCTCGTAAGGTCCGACCCAACTACTACATAGTTGGCCCGAACCTCGGGGGATACACCCAATGGGTGCGCTGGCGCGCCCCCACAAAGTTGAAATCACAAGAAAGCAAGAAGGAAAGAAGAACTTACCAAGACTGCACGCTCCAAGTCACGCGTCCGCTCCACCTCGGCCTGGGCAAAGGCCTCAAGCAGCTCCGTCCGACCTCGAAGGCGGCGGCTGACGGCGTCCAGCGCCGCCTCCTCTTGGGTCTGGGGCCCAAAGACGGCCGTGCCCCGGCTTCGCGCGGGCAGCGGCACGACGGCTCGGCACCCTCCCGGGCGGAGCACCAAGGCACGCCCACTGCTGGCCGCTTGCGACGCGGCCATCACCTCCTCCGACGCCCCTCTCGGCATCGTCACCTCCTCGGACGCCGGGACGCCCTGCGTCGCCACCTCACGCACCGCCGCCTGCGGTGCCTCCTCAACAACCGGCGGCGCTTCCGGCACCACAACCTGCGGTGCCTCCCCCAAAGCAACACCGTCTCCACCACCATCGGTCCCCGCACGCTCGACCACGTCAGCCCGCGGCGGGGTTCCGTCCCCCACTTCCACGACCTCCCGGTCGAGGACCACCACCTCAGCCCGGCCTCCGTGGCCACGCTCCCTCAGCATCGACGGCTCCAAAACCGTCGCCGCCACCACCAAGCCCTCCGGCATCTCGCGCCAGGCCCGCTTCGCGCCGCCTCGCGCCCATGCTGCCGCCGCGTCGGTCCAAGCTCGGACCAACGCCGCCTCCAACTCCGCCTCGGCCCGGTTCCTGTCCTGCCAGGCCAAGGTATCAGCGTCATCCGGGTCCAGGCCGAGGTCCGAGTCGCCCCGTCCCTCCTCCCCGGCCATGCCGGCGAGGTCGGACCGGCTCCTGCGGAACGCGGCCCCCTCGGCGGCCGCGGCCTCCGTCGCCACCCTCGCGAGCGCGATCGGCGACCTGAAGAAAAAAGAAGAATGAGCAAACGCAAGACAAGGCTAGCCCAAGAAATCAGGGCGCAAGCAAGAAACAAGACTTACCCCGACAAGACTGGGACCGGGGTCGGCTTCCCACGCCTCTTCTTGGCTGGCCTCCCAGGCTCGGCCGGATCCGCCGTGCGCTTCGAGGCCCGGGGTCGCGGCGCGACGCTGTCCTTCCCATGTGGGCGGCTCAGCGCCGCCCCACGCGAGGGTCCGGCTCCGCCCGCCTCGCCGCTTCCCCCGCCCAATGCTGCTACATCAACAACTGGCGTCAGCGTCGCCAATGCTGCAACACGACCAAACGATCCAAGACAAATGAAGAAGAGAAAGACTCGAAGCTTACCCGTGCGACGCCCAGCGTCGGCGTCAGACTCGGCCACCTCCTCGCCGCCGTGAGCCGCGGGCTCCCCTGGTGCCACCGGTGCCACCTGCAACGGAGCCCGGGCATAAGGGTGCCGGCTCACGTTCAGAAGAATCTCGCGCGACGCATCGGGACGAATGAGAAGATGCGCAATGGAAACGTAGCAAGACTAGATGCTCACCTGCGGCGCCGGATTCACCTGGCTATACGGCGCCTTGCCGAATTGCCAGTCCTCTCCAAGACTGGCCTTGGAAATGTCGTTCACACCTCGTGTGACCTGCTCTGCAGACAGCCGCGTGGATCCCATCCGGTTGGGATCCTGAAGCCCGATCATCTAGCCGGTGAGGTAGGAGCGCCTCTGAAGCGGGAGAACCCGGCGGGTGATGAACGCGACAAGGAGGTAAGTGCCAGTGAGCTCCTCCTGTGTCTTCATCACCGTGACCCACTCGCAGAGGTTGACGATCTCCTACAACGGGCGCCGGAGCGAGTAGCCCCAGTTCGTTTTCGCCCGCGGCGACGCGATGGCGAAGGGGGAAGGTTGATGTGGTCCGCACCGTGGTTGCAGACGTAGAATAAGGAGTTCTGCCACTTCTTGGCAGAATCCTCGAGCGAGATCTTGGGGAAGTCCGCCCCCGACCACTTGGAGATGACGGTGGGCCCGCAGTCGGCAAACTCTCCGGCCGACGGGCCCTGCTGCTTCAAGGAGAAGAAGCGCGCCCAGAGATCAATGGTGGGCTCGACCCCCAAGTACCCTTTGCACAGGGTCATGAAGCCGGAGAGCTGGACGATGGAGCCGGCGCCGAGATGGTGCGGCTGGAGCCCGAAGAACTCCAAGAACCCGTGGAAGAAAGTGCTCGCCGGCAACCCAAAGCCGCGCTCAAAGTGCGTGAGGAAGACGACACGCTCCTGCCCCTTCGGCCGGGGCCTCTGCTCGCCGTGTGGCAGACGGACGCCAACATCCGTCTCCTACGGCAGGCGCCGCGAGGACCGAAGGTAGGTGATGTCGTCGGCGGTGACAGTCGAGCCCATCCAGGAGCCCGACGGCAGCAACATCACCGGAACAAGAAGAGGAAGAAGGACGACGGAGAAGGTCTCTGCTCAAGGCCGCGGGCGCAGTTGTGCGTCGGTGGCAAGAAGCAGAGCGAGAGCAGGGGAACAGGAGGGCGCGAGCGAGAATAATGTCCACCGCCCCCTTGCCCCCCCGATTTATAACCCCCTGCTCAAACGTGGGGAAGTGGGATCGTCTGCACGCGCTCGTTCCACTACCCCGCAATAAGTGCGCACGTACACATGCACTAACTGCGCGGGGAAGTGCAACCGGCCCCCAGACGCCGCAATAAATCTGCGTGCATGGCCAGGGGCACGCGGCGGCAGGCCCCGACCCTTCGCCCAGTCCCGTCACGCTCGTGGCCTGTCAGGTCCGTCCGACTTCCGGGCACCACATGGCGCCTACGCGAAGCACGAGGAATCGCCTCAAGATTCGATGGACTCCTCGGTTCCGGCCACGGCCGGGATGCCGCGATCCGGTTTCCGAGAAAACTGGCACACAGTGGATGTTGCCGGACCCGGGGTTCGCAGATTCCGCCTTGCTCAAGGGGGAAGCTGCGAAGGCCCACTCATCCAAAGACGGCGGACCTTCACAACTTCGGGGACTACTATCGGGGGGATGAACCCCAGGCAGGCAATGGAACCCGGACCTATTTCAAAAACAGCGGGGCCCGCATCGCCCCGCAAACCGGCACGCGCCAGGCAGGGTCGCTTGAGCCGGCAAGGCGCACAACCCGGCCAAGACCCTCGACTCGGCAAGGTACGTCGACCCGGCCGCAGTGGCCGACGCAAGGAAACTCAACCCGGCGCAACCCTGGCTTCCCCAGCAAGCCAGCCCACCCGTGGCGTCCACGGCAACCCAGCCACGGGTCAGCTCCTGTCCCATCTAGGCCATATGATGGGACGAGATCGCAATCACCGATGACCAAGACTAGAGTGCCCCCGCCCATGCCCGTGGTCAGCCAGAGTGTAGCAACAGTGCCCCTTACCTACCCGCTGACCAGGGCTGGCACGACAATAGTGTCCCCGCCCTCACCACTAACGACAGCAAGCGGCAGCCTGACGGAGAACACTGTGCGCGGCTCGACTCGGCCACGTCATGACGATCGACGAGACGGCGCATAGTCCCCCTAGGCACGCGGGGCCCGCACCTAGGGGAACCTGGCGAACCACAAGCCCCCAAGCGGGACCCAGCCCGGTGTCCCGGACACCGACAATACAGACCCATCGACTCGACATATTACCATTGTAACCCTGGGTGGGTTGATCTATAAAACCCCCCAAGAGTCCACGCCCACAGGGGCACGGCATGATACGTGAGATCCCTAGCATGCAAAGCCACTAGATATAAAGCAAGCAAGATAGGACTAGCTACTACCTAGCAACACCAGGGAGAAGGAGCAGCCCGAGCCTCGGCCAGCCTTCTTCCTCCTCGATACAGCTCCAAGAGCGACATTGTACTATCGACCATCCAACTAAACTCGGCAGGACTAGGGGTGTTATCTCTCCGGAGAGCCCCGAACCTGGGTATGTCTGGCGTCCCGTGCCCGTGCATATCAACCTCGCGTCCCAAGCCCACCAGTGCCCTCGAGCCTCCTCCTCTCTTTAGCCATCCCTTGGCATCTTCCGTGCGCCCACCACGACACGCGTCATGAAAGTCCTTTCGTCAAGGGTGACCGACACGTGGCATCCACCGTAATGGGTCGCTGTTAAGCTATCAGGTTCGGTTTTGGATCCTATAACCCGTTAACAGCCCTGACCAATGAGGATTTTCCACGTGGAAAGTTCTCATTGGTCGGAGGAAACACGTGTTGGCTCACCGTTGGGACAGATGTCATCCACTCATTGGACAAGAGGCGCCTATGATAGGTTGACACGTGGCATGGCCAACGATGGCCCATTCCGGTGAAAAGGGTCAGCCCAGTAAAAATTAGCATGCCGGCCCATACAAGGCCTACTTGTGTCAGGTCCATTTAAGCCCACGACCCATACGAGATGTGCCAATTCGGCCCGTCAACGACCCATTAAAGATTTGACACCATTGCAGCCCATCTTCAGTTCGAGCCCGTTAACAGCCCGCTATATACTTGGGCTCAATATTGGCGCGATGTGATTTCGGCCTGTTAACAACCCATTCAAGGGATGGGCCAATTTTCGGGATGTACATCTTTAGGCCTTTTAGCGACCCATTTAAGTGTTGGGCTAATTTCTGGTCCGGTGTGTCTTTCAGCCTGTTGACGACTGTCGGTGTCAAAACCGGCGGATCTCGGGTAGGGGGTCCCGAACTGTGCATCTAGGCGGATGGTAACAGGAGACTAGGGACACGATGTTTTACCCAGGTTCGGGCCCTCTTGATGGAGGTAAAACCCTACGTCCTGCTTGATTGATATTGATATTGTGGATGTTTACAAGAGTGGATCTACCACGAGATCAAGGAGGCTAAACCCTAGAAGCTAGCCTATGGTATGATTGTAATGGTTGTTGTTGTTGTTGTCCTACGGACTAGAGCCATCCGGTTTATATAGACACCGGAGAGGGCTAGGGTTACATAGAGTCGGTTACAATAGTAGGAGATCTACGTATCCGTATCGCCAAGCTTGCCTTCCACGCCAAGGAAAGTCCCATCCGGACACGGGACGAAGTCTTCAATCTTGTATCTTCATAGTCTTGGAGTCCGGTCAATGATGATGATAGTCCGGCCGATGATAGTTCGGCCGATGATGGTAGTCCGGCTATCCGGACACCCCCTAATCCAGGACTCCCTCAGTAGCCCCCGAACCAGGCTTCAATGATGATAAGTCCAGCATGTGTGTAGTCTTCGGCGTTGCAAGGCGGGTTCTCCTTCAAGTTCTACGTACCTGCCGAACAGTGTCCGGCTTCCTCATCAATGTTGCGCGTCTTGGATTCCATGCCCAATAATGGCCTTCCTCCACGCGTCGCGTGAATGTGAAAAGCCAGGGTGTCTTTTATGTTTTACCCCCTAGTTGTGCGAATAATCTGCCTATAAGGGAGGCAAGAATCCAGATCCAAATCACCATCTTCGTCCCGCAAATACTCATCGGAGCGCTTTCGACCAAGAATCCATTCCATCATGGACCGTCAACGCGGCTCCTCTTCTCGCGCTCCCAGCCCTTTGCCAGGAGATTAGAGGAGATGCTCTGTTCCGCACAATGAGCTGGTGAAGCTCCAAGCGGGGGGATATCTCGCTCTGGCCTTTATGGTTCCGGTTCGAGCCGGGCTGGCCACCTACAAAGGTGGGAAGCAAGCGGAGGTTACCCCAAGTCCCAACAAAGGGGAGCGGGTATGCTTCGTCCCCTATCTGATAAGGGGGCTTGGATTTCCTGTACATCCATTCCTCCGCGGGCTCCTGGAGTTCTACGGACTCCAGCTTCATCACCTCACGCCCGCCTCAATCCTGCACATTGTGGGTTACGTAGCTCTTTACGAGCTATTCCTTGGCGTCGAGCCCCATTTCGCGTTGTGGAAGAGGTTGTTCTGCCTTGTACCCTGCTCTCACGAGGGGTCCATATATCAAGTGGGCGGCGCCGAAATGTGGCGTATTGCCGGGACCGGATATCCATCCGGAACCCCTAAGAAGGCGTCCGAAGACTGGCCTTCAGGATGGTTTTATATAGAAGACGCTCCGCTGCCGGACCCTGTTCGGATCGGCCTCCCGGAGTTCAGCAATGCTCCTCTGAAGAAACGCCTTAGTTGGCGTCCGCGGAGCCCCCAACTGGAGGAAGACAAGAGCGTCCATTATTTGATGGGCCGAATAAGGTTACTGGCCCATTCCGGGTTGACCATGATTGGAGTCATGGCAACATGCATTATGCGGGGGGTGCAGCCACTACAATACAGGGGCCACCCCATGTGGGATTTCAACGGGGAGGACGATGCCACCCGTCATGGCCGTAAAGGGCCGGATTCGGTCGAAGACCTGGTGACGATCCTGTCCGGCCTGTATAAGGGGGAGAAGGAGGATTTCCTTCGGATGAACCCGTTAAATGGGTTCTCCATGAATAATCCCCGGCCTTGGGTAAGCGAACACTCTGCGTGCCCGACCCATGCTTTTTGAAACTTAAGTTTCTTATATTGTGTTCTTCTTTCGACGCAGGAACTGCGCCGGATCGTGGAGGACATGCTAAGTCCAGCTCCGCAACCCGAGGATCTAGAGAGATCCCGGGATCCGGCCTCCGAAGAGGATCCGGACATAAAGGTGGAGCTAATCGACGGGGTGTTCCACCAGCTCAGCATGGACAATGCCTTAGTCGCCATCACGGCCAACTATCCCGGACTATATCCGGCTTCCCAGGTGATTGCGACCAAAGTCCTGACACCGTCATTCCTTCCTTGCTTATTTCTGACCACCGTATATGATGGCGCCGTGCAGGAGGTGCCCCTAGGGCGAGAGGCCGAGCCCACGGTGGCTGACCAACAAAGGCCAGTCCGGACCAGTAGGCGGAAGAGGAGCGCGGCGCGGACTGAAACGTCGCCGCAAAGGTGTAGCTCACAATTCATTATTTAGAGCAACGTTCCTAGGAAGCGTTTGAGTGCTCATGACTTTTGTAGGGAAAAAAGCGTCCGCCGGACTGCAGACGTGGAGGTTGCCAATCCAACCTCTACCAGCCAGGCTCCAGCACCTGGTCTGGAGGAGGAGGCGTGCGCAAGGCGCGAGCCGGACGTTCCTCCGACGGAGGATGCCGACAGACTATCCGCCACCAAGTCTAAGGTGGAGAGTGCCATGAATCACAGGCGCCGCCGGACATTATTTCGTGACGCGTGCTTCTCCCCCGAGGCATTGAATGCCTTTAACGCGGGGGACGCGCACCTTCGTGCTGCTCAAGATGGTTTTACCAGAGCCACGGGGCAGTATGTAAAAGACATACGGGTAAGAGAATTTAATAGTTGTATATGCCAGTAGCCCCCAAGACTTAAAGTAGTTATATTAACTGATTTAAGGATCGTATGAAACGTAAGATCTTACCGAGAAGAATACCCAACTGTCTCAGGAGCTGCAGGAGTGCAAGGCCCAACTTGAGGCCGCACTCTCTGGCGCAGGAGGAAACACAGGGACCTCTCCTGGTAACGCATTATTTTAGAAAGATAAGTAGCATTTGGCCTTTGCGCAAGTCTAAAAAATGACGTTGCAGGTGCTGTCGGACAAGATCCAGACAGGCAAGAACTACTGCACCAGCTGAAGGCCGGCGAGAGGGTGCTGCATAAGGTGCAGCATGAAAGGAACAAGCTCCAGGATGCCCATGCCCAGCTTGGAGAAGAGCTGAAAGGCGTTCGGGCCGAGCTGTCGGGCTCCGTTAAGGAGAATCAGCGGCTTCGTCGCGGCATCTATAGTAAGTGCTTGAGCGAACTCTTTTGAAAAGAAGAGTTCGGCGAGGAAGTCGATTTGACAGAATATGTCTGCAGGTATGCTCACAGGTCGCCCTGCGGAGGAGATGCCCGTATCAACGGGTGATCAACTTCCCGAATTGTTGCAACTGATTGAACGAGTTCGGCAGGCAATGATCGGCGTCATCCAGGCTTTATGGCCAGCCTTCTCCTTACCCGAGGGTCTTAGGGAGCTTGCGGAGAAGCTTCAAGGAGTCCGGCAGCGCTTCCATTTATGGAAGATTTTGGCCTGCCGCCAAGGTGCCAGGGAGGCCTGGGCCATGGTAAAGACGCGGTACAAGAAGGCGGATCCCAACCACATGGCCGAAGTCGGACCTGTGGGGCCCGATGGGAAGGAGATCCCTGTGAGTTTAGTATACGGCCAAGTAGAGTTGGCCACTAAATTTTCCCAACAGGACTGTAAATTAGACAACCTGTTAGACGGGATTGAGGAAGAATACAATTAGTCGATTTGACAATGTATTATAAAATGACATATAAAATGCCTTCTAGCCGGATTGTAAATCGTTTGTCTTTGCCGACCTTTTTGCTTAGACCTCGGGACCCTAGAGTCCGGAGTGTGTCCGAATACCTTCTCGGTTATGAAACAACCGGGGTATGCATGGAGACCAGGCGTAGGGGTCATTAGTGCTTTATCAGACAAGTGCCCAACTAGTTATGTTATATTACATGGGTAGTAAGAAACATCTTCCAGGGAGAATAGTTCCGTTAAGGGATCCTTTCCTCTAGGGGTGGCATGCCCTAAAGTGCATGTCCGGACTGCGAAAAAAAGCAGAAAAACATCTGGGGGCAGATAAATAAGTGGATAAAAAACCATCTTTTAAGTCATCGACCGAATATTCCCTTAAGAACGCTAGCTTTCGGCTTCACCCAGTCTAAGGTACACATCCGGCTGACCCGGCAGTAGCAATCGCAGAGGTGCTCCCTTTACCTCCTAGTCGAACAATCGGGAACGTAGGGGTAAGCACAGGAGCCAGGCAACCTAGCTTGGCCAAAACTTAAGTCATATCGATGCATATAATGGTGAATAAAAGGTAGATGTGGAGGCTTGACACATGTGCTGGGCATGAAGCCCTTATAATTAAGCTTCTGGTAAAGAAGCCCCCAGGTATAATGAGTGCGGATAGCACATCAATTGCGAACGATGCGCAAGTAGGCCTTTTAAGGCTTTGATGAATAGGGTTGAGAAGAAAAAGATAAACAAAAGGCAGCTGAAAAAAAATTTTGGACGGGGGGAAAGGGACGAACTCTTAGTCCGGCGCTAGGCATAGAATCTTCGGAGGCGGGCTGCGTTCCATGGGTTCGGCTCGAGTCGGTTATCCGACGCATTTCGTAGACGGTACGCTCCGCCGGTCAAGACTTTATCGATGATGAAGGGGCCTTCCCATTTGGGCTTGAGCTTGTCCTTTTTCTTGTCCGGCAGGCGTAGAACCAGTTCGCCAACGTTGTAAGTCTTGGCCCGTACTTCTCTGCTTTGGTATCTTCGAGCCTACTGCTGATAAAATGCGGAACGAGCCTTGGCGACGTCACGTTCTTCCTCCAATGCGTCCAAGCTGTCCTGCCGATCCAACTCGGCTTCTCTTTCTTCATACATGCGCACTCGAGGTGAGTCATGAATTATGTCGCAGGGCAAAACTGCTTCTGTGCCGTATACCATAAAAATGGTGTGAATCCGGTAGTATGGTTAGGCGTTGTCCGCAGCCCCCAGAGTACAAAGTCGAGCTCCTCTACCCAGTGCGTGTCAGATTTCGTAAGGGACCGCACTAGTCTGGGTTTGATGCCGCTCATTATTAGACCATTTGCTCGTTCCACTTGACCGTTGGTTTGAGGATGATAGACTGAAGCGTAATCGAGCTTGATGCCCCTATTTTTGCACCATGATTTAACCTCATCGACCGTGAAGTTCGTGCCGTTATCGGTGATGATGCTGTGCGGGACACCATAACGGTGTACTACCCCAGATATAAAGTCTATCACTAGTCCGGACTCTGCCATTTTAACTGGCTTGGCCTCTATCCATTTGGTGAATTTATCCACCATGACCAATAGGTACCTTTGCTTGTGGGTTCCCCGTTTAAGTGGTCCAACCATGTCAAGCCCCCAGACCGCGAACGACCAGGTAATGGGTATAGTTTTGAGGGCGGTGGGTGGCATGTGGCTCTGATTAGCAAAGAGCTGACAACTGACGCATCTTCGGACTAAGTCCTGAGCATCTGCCCGGGCCGTCGGCCAATAAAATCATGTACATAATGCCTTTCCTACAAGGGCCCGGGCTGCGGCGTGGTGTCCGCCTAGTCCGGCGTGAATTTCAGCCAGAAGGTCTCGCCCTTCCTCTTCGGAGATACACCTTTGAAGGACTCCGGTTGTGCTTTTCTTATAGAGTTCTCCCTCATGGACCTTGTAGGCTTTAGATCGCCGGACTACGCAGCGGGCCTCATTATGGTCTTCGGGGAGTTCCTGCCTAAGCAAGTAGGCTAGGAACGGCTCTGTCCATGGGGCGATTACTGCCATTATGTCGTGAGCTGAGGGTGTTGTTTCGTCGGCTGGATCGCCGGTTATGTCAGATTGTTCTGCGGCTGCCTCTAGTTTGTTATTTCCGGACTCCTCTTCCCATAGTACGGATGGCTTGAACAGCCGTTCCAGGAAGATATTTGGAGGGACAGCGTCACGTTTTGCGCCGATGCGTGCCAATACGTCGACCGCTTGGTTATTATCTCTGGCTACATGGTGGAATTCAAGTCCTTCGAACCGAGCTGACATTTTAAGGACGGCGTTGCGATAGGCTGCCATTTTTGGACCCTTGGTGTCAAAGTCTCCATTTACTTGGGGTATTGCGAGGTTTGAGTCCCCGCACACCTCTAGGCGTTGGATGCCCATGGAGATTGCCATCCGGAGGCCATGTAAGAGGGCCTCGTATTCGGCTGCGTTGTTGGAGTCTGTGTACATTATCTGGAGTACGTATTGGACTCTGTCCCCGGTTGGGGACGTTAGTACGATGCCAGCCCCCAATCCGGCCAACATTTTGGAGCCGTCGAAATGCATAATCCAATTGGAGTATGCACCGTACTCTTTAGGGAGTTCGGCTTCAGTCCACTCAGCGACAAAGTCAGCCAAAACTTGCGACTTTATAGCTCGCTGGGGTTTGTAAGTTAGGTCGAATGGTAAGAGCTCAATGGCCCATTTTGCAATCCTGCCCGTTGCGTCACGGTTATTTATAATGTCATTTAGGGGTACATCGGAGGCCACTGTTATCGAACACTCTTGAAAGTAGTGTCGGAGCTTCCGGGATGCCATGAACACCGCATACGCTATCTTTTGATAGTGCGGGTAACGGGACTTGCAGGGGGTTAAAACAGTGGATACGTAGTACACTGGTTTTTGAAGAGGGAATTTATGCCCTTCTGTCTCTCATTCTACGACGAGCACCGCGCTTACTACTTGATGTGTTGCCGTGATGTATAACAACATAGGTTCGCCCAGGTTGGGCGCAGCCAGGACTGGATTCGTTGCCAATATGGCCTTTATTTCCTCGAGTCCGACGGTGGCAGCATCCGTCCACTCGAAGTGTTCGGTGTGCCTGAGGAGGCGATAGAGGGGCAATGCCTTTTCTCCTAGGCGGGAGATAAAGCGGCTGAGAGCCGCCACGCATCCAGTCAATTTCTGGATCTGTTTGAGGTTTTTTGGAATATCCAACTGCGATAGGGCTCTGATCTTGGCCGGATTTGCTTCAGTTCCTCTACCGGATACAATGAAGCCCAAGAGCTTTCCGGCTGGTACGCCGAAAACACATTTTTCCGGATTCAGCTTGATGTCATATGCTCAGAGGTTGTCGAATGTGACCCTCAAGTCGTCTACTAGAGTTTCAACATGTTTGGTTTTGACGACTACGTCGTCTACGTATGCCTCTACTGTTTTGCCGATCTGGGTAGCCAGACATGTCTGAATCATGCGCTGATATGTTGCGCCGGCGTTTTTAAGTCCGAAGGGCATCATGTTGAAGTAGAATGGTCCATATGGAGTAATGAACGCCGTTGCGGCTTGATCCGCTTCTGCCATCTTGATTTGATGATAGCCGGAGTATGCATCCAGGAAGCACAATGAATCGTGCCCTGCAGTGGCATCGATGATTTGGTCGATGCGGGGGAGGGGGAAGGGATCCTTTGGGCAGGCTTTATTTAGGTCTTTGAAATCGACACATAGGCGCCAGGATCTGTCCTTCTTTGGTACCATTACCAGGTTTGCTAGCCAATCCGGATGTTTGATATCTCTGATGAATCCGGCTTCCAATAGTTTGGCTAGTTCTTCTCCCATTACCTGTCTTTTGGGTTCGGAAAATCGTCGAAGAGCCTGTTTGACTGGCTTGAACCCTTTTAGGATGTTTAGGCTATGCTCTGCCAGCCTGCGAGGGATTCCTGGCATATCTAAAGGATGCCAGGCGAAAATGTCCCAATTTTCCCGAAGGAATTCTCGCAGCGCGGCGTCTACATCAGGGTTCAACTGTGCCCCGATGGAGGCCGTCTTTGTCGGGTCCGTTGGGTGGACCTGGAATTTTATAATTTCGTATGCTAGTTTAAAGGAGGTGGACTTGGATCTCTTATCGAGTATCACGTCGTCTCTGTGCACCGTAGCGCGCAGCGCGGTGAGTTCCTCTGCCGCTAGGGCTTCGGATAGTGCCTCCAGGGCTAATGCGGCTGTTTTGTTTTTGGCGCGGAGTGCTATGTCCGGATCACTAACGAGAGTGATTATCCCGCCGGGCCCAGGCATTTTGAGCTTCATGTACCCGTAATGGGGTACGGCTTGGAAAATCGTGAACGCCTCTCGTCCTAATATAGCGTGGTATCCGCTGCTGAGCGGGGCCACTTGGAACGTGATTTCTTCGGACCTGTAATTGTCCGGCGAGCCGAACACCACATCGAGTGTGATTTTTCTGGTGCAACGTGCTTCCCGGCTAGGGATTATTCCTCTGAAGGTTGTGCTGCTTCGCTCAACGCGGCTCCAGTCTATTTCCATTTTTTGAAGAGTTTCCTCATAAATGAGGTTCAATCCGCTGCCGCCATCCATGAGTATCTTGGTAAGCCGAAAGCCATCCACTATTGGACTGAGGACCAATGCGGCTGGTGCTCGGGATGTTTGGAATTTAGGTTCATCGCTGGCGTTGAAGGTGATGGCCGCGTCGCTCCAAGGATTTGTTGTTGCTACTTGGTAGACTTCGGCAAGGCTGTGGATCGTTCGTTTCCGCATATTGTTTGATGCGAAAGTCTCGAAGACGGTTGATACCGTACCGGTATTGTTGGTGTGGTTTCGCGGGGCTAGAAGCTCCTCGCCACTCTTGGCCACCCGCCGTAATATCCAACATGCACGAAGGCTATGTGTTGAGGTGGCGCCCTTGGTATTGTGAATTGTACAGGGTTTGCTGAGCCATCCCTCCAGTACGGTTCCGTTCCCTTTAAGGGGCTTCTATTTTTTGGTTCTTGTACTTGGTGCCTGAGTGTAATGCACCCTTTTGTTGCAGACTGGGGCTATGTTCGGGTCCGGATTATCCCAAAACCTATCTTCGGTTTTCCGGAAACTTTCTATGGCACAGTACTTTCGCACTATGGATGCCAAGTCGGCGAAACGCGTGATTTCACGATGGCTGACGGCGTTCAAGATTCCCATGTCCGTGCAATTGTTGCAAAAGATCGAGATTGCATTTTCCTCTCGACAGTCCTTTATCCGGTCCATGACCAGGAGGAATCTGGCCCAGTAATGATGTACTGTTTCGGCTGGCTCTTGCCGGATTAGAGATAGATCGCATATATCTGGACGGGCGGGCCTAATTGAGCCCGGGACCCTTCCCATCTCGAGGCTCAAGGGCCGAGAAGTTTCCGAATTTGGAAGCTTGGAAAGTGGAACATTGTCCAACGAGTCCGGTCCGATGCCTGACTTTATGTTCAGTGCTTGATCGGAATCCGCTCCTCCGCGGGAATCCGGCATGGAGGGTTCGGTAGCCCGGACACGACTAGTTTTCAATATGGGAGAAGGATCATCGCGATGTTCCTCTACCACCGTGACGTGGTGGGTAACCTGGGGAGAGTTAATCTCTCTCAGATCGGTTTTAAGCCCGATCCGATTGTAGTCTGTAGCGACTCCTAGGGCGGTGATCCGATCCAAGAGTTCGTTTATAGACGAGAGCTCTGCTGGATCTAACTGCTCGACGAATTCCGAGTTGACGTGAAGATTGCTCTCGATGACACGAGAGGTCATCGTTGAAGCGGTGGCCGGACAGGCGGTCATAAGAAAACCTCCTAGCCGGATAGTTTGGCCGGCAGCCAAGTCTCCATCGGCGAAGATGCCGTCCTTGAAGACGGGAAGAGGCATCCTTCCTATCGGCGACGGCACAGAGGAACTCTCAATGAAAGCACCAATGTCGGTGTCAAAACCGGTGGATCTCGGGTAGGGGGTCCCGAACTGTGCGTCTAGGCGGATGGTAACATGAGACTAGGGACACGATGTTTTACCCAGGTTCGGGCCCTCTTGATGGAGGTAAAACCCTACGTCCTGCTTGATTGATATTGATATTGTGGATGTTTACAAGAGTGGATCTACCATGAGATCAAGGAGGCTAAACCCTAGAAGCTAGCCTATGGTATGATTGTAATGGTTGTTGTTGTTGTTGTCCTACGGACTAGAGCCATCCGGTTTATATAGACACCGGAGAGGGCTAGGGTTACATAGAGTCGGTTACAATAGTAGGAGATCTACGTATCCGTATCACCAAGCTTGCCTTCCACGCCAAGGAAAGTCCCATCCGGACACGGGACGAAGTCTTCAATCTTGTATCTTCATAGTCTTGGAGTTCGGTCGATGATGATGATAGTCCGGCCGATGATGGTAGTCCGGCTATCCGGACACCCCCCAATCTGGGACTCCCTCAACGACCCATAAATGAGTTGGGCCATTTGTAGTCGGACCTGAGTTTTGGCCTTTTAGTGACCCATTTAAGTGTTGGGCCAATTCCCGGCCCGGTGTGTCTTTCAGCCTGTTGATGACCCATAAATGAGTTGGGCCATTTGTAGTCGGACCTGAGTTTTGGCCTTTTAACGTCCCATGCTCTTCATGGTCCAATACCAGCTCGGTTTCTCTTTCAGCCTGCTAAAGGCCCACAACACAGTTGGGCCATTTACAGTACGACCTGACTTTCGACCTCCTAGCGGCCCATGCTCTTCATGGTCCAGTACGAGCCCGCTTCTCTTTCGGCCTGCTAAAGGCCCACATTCTAGTTGGGCCATATGTAGCCTTACCTTAGTAACAACATGTTAAGGATCCGTGAAATCAAATGGGCCCACCTGTTGCCCGCTTTGATGTCGGCCTGTTACGACCCGGGAGGTAAGAGAGCCGACCATTAACTTTTGGCCTGGTAACGGCCCATTAACTTAATGGGTCCACTAAAGTTCGTACATGTCTTTAGGCCAAATTAGATAATTTGAGCCCATTACGACGAGCAATTATGCACAGGACCAAAACTGATCAAGCAAAGGTACGACATATAGGGAAAAACGTTGCACATCCAGCATAAATTACAGGAAATTACATCCACTGGGCAATCAAAGATTGATGCCAGTGCAAATAAATGAACGGAACCTAACGATCTACAACGTCACAATCTGCAACCTCAGCGCGGATGATGCTCATAAGCATGTGGGAAAGTTCTTGTTGCTTTGCTACACTGTCTCTGAAAACATTGATCAGTTGTTGTTGCGCAAGAATGTGCACCTCCGATTCCTCCACCATTTCCATCATTGCTTCAGCCATTAATTGGTTCACAAACATACATTTTTCCGTTGCATTCGAGACAGAGGAAACTGAACAGATTCAGATGGTGATTTTGGCAGGCTTGTATTATTGATAGTGGAGAGTGTCTCGACCACTGCATCATAACATAAATTAGGAGGGGAACTGGACAGATTAATCATGAGTTATTGCCATATTACCTGGCCTAGGTTAAGAAACAATGGGGTTGCCTTGCTGATTTCAGAGTTTGTGTTCTTATCTTTAGCAGTATGCACCAAATTAACACACTAGCATTGCTATCATTGGCTAAGTCAGATAATAGGAAAGCAACATTGACACAACGAACATTTGGGCAACTAGCCTACACCAAATTAACACAATATGGCCCAGCTATCATCAGCTAGGTAAGGTAATACGAAAGCAACATTGACACAATGAGTGAATGGGCAACCAGAGCAACACTACAATTCAGTAATGTGCATGATATGAGATAGTACACTCATGCAGCTCAATATGAAAAACTACCAGGCAGGTTTCCTTTAAAAAATCAACATTGGCACCTTTAACATTTTGCTACAACTAATTTTAGATCAAATAAAGGTTGGATTCATGACGATTAACAAAATACATGCTGATGTAAAAATATAATGATATACAACAGATACTTACATCAGCATTGGAGCATAGAGAATTCCCGCAAGATCTTTTCCTCGAATACGATCCCAATGGAGGAAGTCTTCTATCGTTTAACATTATTTTCTAAAAGAGAGATGGCTAAGAAACATGTAGAAAATATGATCAGACTGCTATAAAATTTCATGATGTGATAATACGCACATGCTTCTTAGAATGGAGTTGACATTCTTTTGCTGGACTGGTGCGAACTAGTTCTTTGGCCACTGGAATCTGCTTATTATTAGTGGGAGTTGGTTTCTCTGTGCTGGAGCAATATCTATGAAACTGGGGTTGGTTTATTATCTCCTGGCATTTGTATCTTTTGCAAAGACCTGGTTTGTAACCCTTCAGGTTCTAACATAGCTTTCTTCCCCTTGCATGCCTTATATAGAAGAATGGTGCTTCAATTATAAAACATGCTACAACAGAGATGGAATAGGTACTTAAGAATAGAAAGGCATGACATATTGACATGTATTCCCTCCATCCGGAAATAAATGGATGGGTCTAGGCGTATTTCAGTTCTAGATACATGCAGTTTTATCCACTTCTGCGACATGTAATCCGGACAGAGGGAGTATGATGTAAGAGCTAGGGATACGACAGGACAACAGTGTAAAAAACACTACTTGAATGTAAAATTGTATGCTAGCGGAATACATACAGAAAAACACTAAGGCAACATATGCATGTATGATTGGGAAACTAAGATGGCATTGCAAGAGACCACTAGAACAACACTTCAATGTAAAAAAAATAACATGGTATGTAGACAGATGAAGTACATACTGATGAATAACAATGTATAAGATATTAAGAAGCATGATGTCCAAACTAAGCAGATGAGATTGCGATAGAGTAGAATGACAGTACTTGAATTTGAAAACATGTTATCACGAATGGAATAGGTACTAAAAAACAGGAAGGCATGCCATATTTACATGCATTATTAGCAGGCTAAGCACAACGCATTGCAACAGAGTAGATGCACCCCAGGAAATTATATGCATGTTGTACCCATATCAAGGGCCAAGTAAGAGGAATGACCTTGTGGGGTGAATAGGATTCATCATCTTTCTGCGAGTTTTGTGAAGAACTGCCTTTACATGTTCCATCATATTGGGTATCATTGACGTCAAGTTTGTTGGCCATTACATTGCTCCGTGAGGTTCTTGTGCATAAATTAGTGTGTGCAATTATATCTGACATGCATGGAAGACAACTGTTAGTTAGATTTATGTAATGAGTGCTTGTAGGAGATGACATAAATAGTAGGACTGGGGTTAACTAGCAGCAACAGGTCTCAAAAACTAAAGGGAGAACACAGATGAAAGCTACAGACTATGTATCGTTTGTACTCAAGATTAACTAGATGGCACACAAAAGTATTCAAGAACAACATAGGTAATACTAGAAGTGGTATAATACTATAATCACCAGCCTGTGGGATATCATTCACTAAAAAAAATACACTTCCGTGATGATACGTGTTTGTCATAGTAGGTCGCATTTTTTGTCATGCATGTACATCCGTAACAAATTTATGAAAGAATCTAGATAGTCATACCTATGCTATCGTAGAAGTGTTCCATGACATTACCAAAATTATCATCACGGAAGTGTCCACTTCCATGACGATAAATCGCGCGTCACAGAAGTGCTTTCGTCAAGGGTGACCGACACGTGGCATCCACCGTAACGGAATGCCGTTGAGCTATCAGGTCGGGTCTTGGATCCGATAACCCGTTAACAGCCCCAACCAATGGGGATTTTCCACATGTAAAATCATCATTGGCTGGAGGAAACATGTGTCGGCTCACCGCTGGGACATATGTCATCCGCTCATTGGACCGAAGGCGCCTATGATACGGCAACACGTGGCACGGCCCAACAGAGGCCCATTCCTATGAAAAGGCCAGCCCGTTTGACTTGGTCAAAAGGTGGCGGGCCGGCCCACGGAAAGCCTGTTAACGGCATGTTTGCATATAGCCCATTTACAGCCCGCTAACCCAGGGCCCGTTACACCCTATCCGAATTAGGCCCAGTAGCGTCATCTGGGCCGTCCAATATGATTCCAGCCCGTTTTAACTTCCGGCCCATGTGTGGCCCATGACTTCTTTCGTCCCATATGAGGCCCTTTGTAACTCTTGGCCCATTAACGGCCCGTGGTGAAACTGGCCCATAATGAATAGTGTATCATGTTATACCCATTAACGGTCCGTTATTCCATTGGGCCGTTTCCAGCCCAAGTTGTCTTTCGGCCTTCTCAGGGCCCATCGATTCTTGGGCTCATTTGCAGCATTCAGTTACATACGGCCCGTTACTGTCATTTTCTGCTTGTGGGCCAAATTCAGCCCGTCATTACAGTCGTCCTGTTTGCGGACCGTTAATACGTTGGGTCGTTTTCATGTCAAAAAAACCAGTTGGGCTGTTTTCATAGAGTTATCAAATATGGCCTATTAACGGCCCGTTATGGTCCACGAATAGTACGGCACATGATTGGCGAAATGATGATACGCCCCGTAGAAGGCCCATGGATCCTACGACCCGTATGAGGCCCATGTATAGTATGGCCCGTATGAGGCCCATGGATAGTACGACCCATAGAAGGCCCATGGACCCTGCGGCCCGTAGAAGGCCCATGGACCCTACGACCCACAGAAGGCCCATGGACCCTAAGGCCCGTATAGAAGGCTGATGGATCCTACGGCCGAAAGAAGGCCCGTGGATCATACGGCCTGCATGAGGCCCATGGTTACAACAGTCCGTGTGTTGCCATGATTATTTTGGCCTAGTTACCAAAAATAGGCTATTGTGACTACAAGCAAACAACAAAACAAGACAATAAGGAAATAAATAAGCAAGCAATTAACGCTAGCCTATTACCGCTATTACTCATATTACATCCACTGGGCATCAAAGTTTGCCACCAGTGCAAATATAGGGAACAAAGCAGCACATTACATACACTGGCCGTCAAAATTGGCCACCAGTGCAAATAAACGCGGCAGCAAAACAAGAGCATAACTGAAACAACTTTAGAAGAGCTCAAGAAACGTTATCCTGGGTATCCACCATGCTGGCAATAAGCTTAGCAAGCTGATTAGCTTTGTCCTGTTTGGCACTAAAATCCTCCAACGCTTGCTGTTGCACCAGAAAGTATGCATCTAAATGCTCCAGGGACTTCCGCAGTCCTTCCGCTTCTTGTCGCAGCACAGCTGATCGATGTCTTTCACCTTGTAGTTGGGACTCAAGAAACCGAACTGATTCAGACAGTGAGTTTGAATAGCTTGTGCAAGCGGTAGTGGCCAGTAACTCGAACACTAAACCAAGACATGACTTTGGGGTTGTCTCGCTGTCTTCAAGATAGTCTTCCTTAGCTGTTTTATCAGCTTTGTTGGAGACCAACAAGAATGTGTCATTATCCTAAACCTTATCTGCATTACTTCCTTTACCATTGCTTAATAAGGCACTCTTCCCCAATATTCTGTCAGCATTCTAAAAGAAGAAACAAGCAGACACATAACAAGTTTAGCATGTACTAGTATATCAAACTCATTTCGGTGAACCAGTTCATTAGTAAGGTGGAGAGGATTAAACTACCAAGTCTTCTATTGCCAAGTACTAGTACATAATAAAAGCATCAAACAAACATATATCTATGTCCTATGGTCACTGCATTGTCTTGCCAAATCAAAATAGAGACACAGTTCAAATCATATCTGTTCAAGACAAAGCAGCAATGAAAGAATACAAAGTGTTGGAAACTACACGGCACAACAATATTTCAGATGGGTACCACGGGTCTACATGTACAACAACACTATTGGCTCTGTTGTGATGCTAGTAATGTGCATGATATGAAAGTCAACTGTATACACAATTGAAATTGAAATCAAAAGAGCTATTGATAAGATCAAACCTGTTAAAGAAACATGCGTGAACATACTTGCTGTGCCATTGGAGTTTTGATTGGATCCTTCAATTTAAAAATAAGTTTGTATGAGTAAATACAGTGATACAAGAGCAAAGCAATCATAGTTAAAAAAGCGCGCCTAAGCGAGTGCTTTAGCGCGCCTAGGCTCTAGGCGTTGGCAAAACGTATTGCGCATAACTGCGCATAAGCATGCGCTTTGGTCAATAAAGCACAAGGTGGTGGCAAAACGCACAATTAACGCCTAGCGCTTTTTTGAATTATGATAGCAATGGAATCTTAAACTAGAACAGTTGTTCTTCAGGTTTAGGCACTTGTTCTACATGAACAGAGTACAGTAAGACGCAAGAATATAATACTTAAAAATAGAAAATGAGCTCATAGACCTTACCACATTCTTGGTTCGGGACCAGTACAGAACAAGGCGTTCCCAGTTATCGTCCAGTAAATGTGTCTTAGGAGAACGTAAGGGAATTTGATGAGTTTCTTTGCCGGTGAAGTACGTTTTCTTCAGGTAATTCCGATACTACCACCAAGCATTCTTGAAGATAGCAGAGGTATTAGCACAGGTTACCTCATCCTGAGTTTCCAAATCGGTCCTTCTCTATAGAGAAAAATGGGAAAATTTGTTGTATTATAACCATCATGGAGGTAGGATGTATGGGACGAAGCAAAGTAATTGCCATGAATAACATTACTTACACATAACTCCTGGACAAACACCTGTAACTGGCATTTTCCTTCATCTTCAGTATAATATTTCCAAGATGGGAAGATACACACATACGATTTAACAACATCAAATGCGATAGATGCTAAACTACGACTAGTTGGTTGTGCTTCCTCCACATGAATAGGCGTACTAATTGGTGGAGTTGGGGTTCGCCGTGATAGTACTGGCCCTTTGGGCACTGGAGCTGCCTTACTAACTGCTCTTGTTTGGGAGCTCTATGGTGGAGATGGTGCTGTGTCAACAGGAACTGGGTTACTATTGGCTGGGGTTGGGGTTAGATTGGGTGAAGCTGGTTCTCTGTCCATCGCAATAGGGGTACAATCTGCGAGAGTTTGGGTTATGTGTGGTAGGGCTGGTTCTTGTGCATGTACAACCGGGGTGCTATCTCCACCAAGAGGTAGCACTGTTTTATTTGAAGACCGTGTTTTTAGTCCGCTAGATACTGGCATCACCCGCTCCAATTCAAATGGTTGATAAATAGGAAACATAGTTGAATGTACAGACATTGTATGAGAGACAGATGCAATAGATAGTGTGGAAAAAAGAGGGCATGAAATAGTTGACATGTATATTGTTTAACGAAAAATGATAGCATGACATAATTTCACATATATGATGTCTATCTAAACTGGATAGCATAACATAACATAATTCAAAGATATGATGAATAACTAAACAGGATCGCATGACATAATTCACCTACATGTTATCTAAGTAATCAGGATCGCATCATTTAATTCACATATGTGATTTATATGCTAAACAAAGGGCATTCGATATGATGTCTGAACTAAGAACATGGTGTTGAATATTGTGTATATGATGTCTAAACTATGCAATGCAAGACACCGCATGCATGATATGAGCAGTATAACCATGCCAAGTTAGAGCATACACCTCAGTGGGGGAATAGAATGGTCATCTGTCTCTGAATCCATCTCTGAGGAGCTATCGGGACCCAACAAGAGATCTGCTTCGACAGGTAGCACTGTCTGCTCTGATGGCCTTGTTTTCACTCCAGATTTTTCTATCTCCCACCCAAATGGCTGATTCACAGGAAGAGTAGTTTAATGTACAAACATTGTCGACAAATGGAAATGTAATGAAGAAAAGGATGGGCAAGATATCATTCAAATATATGATGCCTGGTTAAACAGGATGGCATTGCACATTTCACATATATTATGGCTGGCTAAAAGACATGAGACTGCATAATTCCCATATATGATATAGAAACTAAACAGGTGGCATTACAGAACATGTCTAAACTAAGCAGATGACATATATAATGTCAAAAGTAGGCACTGCAAGGCAACATATGCATGATATGACTAACATCATCATGCCAAGGTAGAGCAAACACCTTGGGGGGTAAATAGGAGTGGTCAGGGGCGTCTGAATCCGCCTCAGAACAGATATCTTCCTCTGGATTACAATCTAGAGAGGGGTGGGGAGGGTTTGCCATTGAACCCACCATGGAGCGATGTCTGCATGACATTGTATTGCCGCGCAAAACTCTTCTCTTTTTCTCTACATGTTCAGCATGACTGTGTACAATATCTGACATGCATACGGAAAAATATGGTGAGATTATGTAAGGAGAGCATGCAGAAATTTAGAGTGATGGTAACAACCAGTGGATGGATCCAAAAATAATGATAGCAGGTTGATGATTGCTTTAAATTAATAAAAAGACAGATGATGATTGCTTTACTTTTTGTTTCCCACCCAAGATGAACAACATAGGCATACCCTAGGTGAACCAGATATTAGACAGACATAGTATTCATTGCTGCCTCGATATGTGTCCCACAACTAATTTAGAACTAAAGTTTGAACATTAATTTGGACCTGACTTGGGAGTCCAAGAGCTGAACAGGACGATAAAGTAGCAGGTAAGTTTAAGCAATGCATAACATAAGCAGAAACAAAAGAGTGCGACCTCTCTTGTGGACCCGTGTACTCCTCAGGTTCATCTGTTGAGTCGATGATGCTGATGCCGTTGCGGTGGGTGCCGGCGGCAGGGAAGGAGATCTGAGGCGGCGAAAGACAGTCAGGAGTCGTGATGTCTAGTTTGGTGGATGCTTCTGTCGATGGAGCAGCTCATGTGAGGTGGACGACGTCGCGGTAGGAGCAGGGCAAACCACACAAAGTTCCCTTCGACACGTACCTGTAACCGAAGTAATTCTGTAAGGGCTCATTTGGCTTGCATGATTCTTAAAACGCAGGGATATGAAAAGCACCGGAATAGGATAGGAAAATGCACATGGTAAACAGAGCATTTGTAAAGATAGGATTTCTGTCAACTTGGGTGTTTGGTTTACAGGAATTGGAAGAGCAGAGTAATGCAAAGAAACATGGCCAAAATAAAGTGAAACCATATGAAAGCGTGTACAGTTAGAATGTTATTCTGGCACTAATGCACTTGGTCTTGTTTTCATGCATAGGATTTTGAAAAGTAGGTCCAGGTGGATGTTTTGCTTCATTCCTTTCACCAAAATGCATTAATAATTGAATAGTAGGGTGCCATTGGAAAATTCCCTATTGCTATGTTTTTCCGTTGAACCAAAATAGCCCTAATGGATCGACGTGAATGTATAGTAATAAGTGATGCAACAAGTGTACAACCTCTTTGCCATAGCCGTGTCGACCTCAGCATCATTGGGTTGGTCGCTGAAGCAGTTGAGGCAGAGGTGGTTGTCGGAGGTGTGGAGGAAGATCTAAGGAATCTGTAGATGGCGTCCAGGGCACTACTCTATTGTGATGGATCGTTCTGTCGTTGGAGCAGCTCCGGTGAGCCGTAAGACGTCAAGGCTGAAGCAGCACAAGATAGACATCGTTAATCTCAAGTGGGATTATAATAGCATCTCCAGTAGATGATGTAAAATGGATGTAAAATTAACATCACCAAAAACCACCTGACTACAATAGATGAGGTAAAAATTGTTGACTCTGAACTAAACTGTCGAAACTGAAATTTACTGTGGAATCTAAATGCTACTGTCGAAACTGAACGCAATGGTAGCAGAGAGGCACTTGACATGTAGTTTAGGGAGGGCCTGCAATTCATCTTCAACTTGCACCCCCTGAGCCGCCAGCCACCACCGGCCGAACCGCCAGCCCCAGCGCCGCCTCGCCGCCCCGAAACAACTCGCCACCGCCGCCCCGTCTAGCCCTCTAGGCCCCCCGCCCCTGCCCTGAACCCTAAGATAGATAGTGGGGTACCTCTCCGGCGAGCCCCCGTCCCCGTTGCGGGTGGTTCTCCCTTAACTCCGGCG